>NW_020884907.1:21400-254536 GCF_003945725.1 Corapipo altera
CCCCGCGCCGCAGAGACCCCGCGCCGCGGGCGGGCCATGGCCGGCGGCGGTGCGGCCGGACCGGCGGACGAGCTCTGAGGGTGCCCGGAGCCCCCTCCCGCCGTGTCGTCGGGGCGCGGCCGCACCATGTCGGCCGTCGCCTACGTGGACTTCGTGGCGGCTCAGTGTCTGGTCTCCATCTCCAACCGCTCCGCCGTGCCCGAGGCGGCGCGGCTGAAGGTGCCGGGCGAGGGGGAGGCGGCCCGGGAGCTGCGCGACCCCCGCGACGCCTGGAAGGACTACTGCGCCCTGCTGGCCATCGCCAAGAGCCTGCTGGAGCTGAACAAGTACCGGCCGCTGCCCGCCCCCTCCGTCTGCAGTGACAGCGTGGAGAGCCCCGACGAGGACGCGGGCTCTGACAGCGACGCGGCCACCGAGCAGGGCTCCAGCCCGCCCCGGAGCCCCCCGCCGGGGCCGCCCCCCCGCCTGCGCACCGCCGGGGCCGCCCCCAAGGGGAAGCTGGCGGCCGAGAAGCGGCACAAGTGCCCCTACAGCGGCTGCGGCAAGGTCTACGGCAAGTCCTCCCACCTCAAGGCGCACTACCGGGTGCACACAGGTCAGCGGCGGCGGCGGCGGGAGGGGCGCAGGAGCGAGCGCTTGTCCTCGGGTGAACCCGGCCGGCGGCGCGCCCGGCATCCCCGCGCGGCCCCGCCATCCGCCCGGGCTTCGGGGATGGTTCATCGCTCTCCTTCCCCCACGCCCCGCTTTCCCCCGCCCCGTCCCTTCGCTTCTTTTCCCGCCGCGGTGCCGGACCGGCAGGAGCGGGGCCGCTCCGGGTGGGGCTGCGGCAGCGCCTCCCGCCGCGCCCTCCCCGCCGCCCACCTGCGCCCGCCGGGAGCGGAGCCAGGGAGCGAAGTGAACTTCGCGTGTCCGGCGCGGCAGGAGGACGGCGGGGGCCGCAACCCCGCTCGGGGCATCGGCGAGGGAAACAGCCGAGCTGCGGGGTTCGGGTTTCCTGCGGCTGCAGGCGGTGAGCGCCTGCACCGGGTCAGAGTTCGGCGCGTATTCCCCAAGGCAGCCGCGGGAAGCGCAGCCTCCCGCCCGTGCCCCCCTCGCTGCTCCCGCCGTCGGGGCCCGCAGAGCTGCCGGTGAGCTCCGCTCGGCTCCAGGGGCTGCTCGCCCCAGGCCATGGCGCCGGAGCAGGAGCGGGCGAGGCCGCCGGCTCGACTCCGGAGGGGGCGGCGGAGTCTCCCTGAGCGCCGGTGAGCGGTACCTCCGGAGCTTGCGGACACACCCCGCTCCGGAAGGCTGGATGGGGGAACTCTGGAAACACACCCTCTGAAGCCGGTGTCACAGACCACTGCCGGGGTGCCGGGCCCGGCCAGGGGAATGGAGGAGCTGTTTGGGGGGATGGAGGCGCCACCGGAGGGGACCGACCCCGTTCCTCCCGGCAGCAGCGCCCCGCGCTATCGGTTATCGCGACCCGAGCTTTGGCGGGTTCCACAAAGGCTGCGTGCTCTCATCCCCGGCCCTCGTCTGGGCGCCTCAGAGGGTGTGGCAGCATGGAAACCTGGAGATTAAACACATCTGTGGCAGATGTGTCGTACCTCCCCCGACTCTGCTTGGGCGCTGAGAGGGCAGCAGCTGCAGACTTCTCTGTTCGTTTGTTGGTTTTCGTTTTGGTGGTTTTGTTTGTTTTCAGTACAAGTGACTGAATAAAAATCCTTACGTGTCTGAATTGCATTTGGGGTCACGGTGGAGTACACATGGCTTTTTTAAAAATGCTCTAAATTAGAGGGTCATGCGGAAGTACAGAAAGTGAATCAAAGGAGACAAACGCTGCCAATGCTTATTTCACATGCTTCACATCAATTCTGTCAATAATAGTCCTTTTCTTGGTTTTGTCTGTTGGTGGAGATAATTATTGGTGAAGTACAAAATGAGTTTATCATCCAGGGAGCATACTGTGAGGCATAGCTGTAGAATTTAACACAGCCTGGGTAGGGTATGACCACATCTCCAGCTAAGCTTCCGTAGCTTCAGTGCTTAGGTGTACGTGCACTGCAGAAGAAGAGACCGGGTGCTGTTGCCTGCTGGTGCCCTGCTGGCAGATCTGCTGGGTGCTTAGCTTGAGAGACTGGATGGAAGGGGGGGAGGATTACTGGTTGTGGCTCAGTGATGAGCTCTGCAGTTAGACTGTGTGAGCTGGGAAAGAAGATGGTCAGTGGTGACCCTGTACTGACCTCATGACCAACGCCAAGAACTGCTGTGTTACCAGCTCAGACTGCAGCTCTGATGCTCTTTTGGAGGCTGAATGTAACTGGTGCCTTGCAAAGTCTTGTCTCATAAGTGACAAAGAAAATGTGTTAGCATCATTTCCATTTACTACCCCATGCTCAGATATGCACCCCAATAAGGGAACCAAAAGAGATGTTGACTGAGATAGCATTCTGTGTGATGACATGTAAATTAATGTACTGTACAACCCACACAGCTTGCTGTAAGCAATACTGTTATAATAAGTACTCCTGAAGTGGCATGAGGTTTAGCATGTGCTGCTCACAAGTGGGTGGCCTTAGCTCCAAGTATAAGGTGTTTGACTCAGACATACTCATGTACCATCATGATAGTTCTGTGTGATTAAAACCACTGCAGACGTCCAGCAGTAATGAACTTTCAGAGCTTCCTAATGTGAAGTTAATTGTAGCTAACTGAAATGCTAAACGATACTGCTAATGTTAATTATTTTTATAGATGACAGAACAATTCCTTAGCAACAGTGGGATTCAATGGGACCTCTGGAGTTATTCATAACTGTATATTGCAGAACATTAATGCTCCTTCCTTAGTACTGTATTTTTATCTTCTTTGAAAATATATTCTCTTTCATTTACCTGCCATTTTTCATCAGGCCACCTACTAGGTTTCTTGCTGCTGTGTGGCCTTTAGTGGGACTAGGGTTGCAAGCACCAACGGAATCTTCCTGGTCTTAAATTTTTAATTCTTAATCCCAGTCTTTACCTTGGAAAATGGCTTCAGGATTTCTGTTCACACCCATGAGCTTGCTTGTAGCCATGGTTCTCTTTATTCTTGGATCCTAACCAAGCAAGTTGGGAAGCTCTGGATCCTGCTCTGTGCTATGTAGTGGCTGGGGATATAAAAACCCACCAGACCATCTTTGGCAAGCTATTGCAAAGCAAGAAAGGAAATACCAAATCAAGGTAGAAGACTAGAAGGCCAAAGATTTGATGCTCAGAGATTAGAGGTCTGTATTTATTAATGATTCTTTAAACTTGTTGGTTCAAAGGTTCCATATTTCAGATACTAAAAATATCTGTAATAACTGTTTCCTTGAAGTTTGGGCCTTTGCAAAAGGCCCGAATTAGCCATCCATCAGAAATTGTCTTCTGAGTTGATCTTAACAGAAAAACATCAGTGGACAGCTGCACTGCACATCCTACTTGCACAAACAGCCCCCTTGCTTGTCCCACTGAACTCAGCCTGACTTGGAAGAGCAGGATTTGTATGAGGAAGCCAAGGAAGTCTGCCCCTTCCTGGGAGAACAGTCTTTTCATCCCTCACTAGACCTCTGGTGTTTTTGCAACACAGTCAGGCACTTCTTTGTTCTGTCATGTATGTGTTCATTCATTCATGGCTAGGCTTCACAAACAAAGATTTGGGAAGGGCTCTACCCACATTTGTTACAAGCGTGCTGGTGGCTAAAGAGGCCAATGCAAGATAGACAAATCTGGTTGCAAAAGGCACAGCAGAAAGACTCCTTGGATGGTATCTACAAGGCACGATTCTTTCTGCTTTGACTTTTCTCCTCAAGAGTGATCCTGCATGCGTTCTCAAAGGCATCAGCAGCGTTATAGATGGTGTGTCTCCAGACCTCCTGATTGGAGGCCAGAGTAGACCAGTTATGTTGATCAATATGGCCAAGGCTGAGATGTTGTTTCAGGGAGTCCTTGTATCTTCTCTTCGGGGCTCCTCTCTTACAGCAGCTGGTGGCAAGTTCACCATAAAGCAAGATCTTAGGGAGGTGGTGGTCCTTCATCCTGGAGACGTGCCCTGCCCAGCACAGCTGTGTTCTCAGCAACATGGCCTCAATACTTGTGACTGCTGCTTGTTCCAGAACAGATGTATTGGTCACATAATCTGACCAGTGGATGTTTAGGATTGTACGGAGGCAGCGTTGATGGAAGCGTTCTAGGAGACGCAGGTGGTGGTGGTAAATGACCCATGATTCAGACCCATATAAGAGAGTAGACAGCACTGTGGCTCTGTAAACACTGATCTTGGTACTTTTCTTCAGGTGTTTATTTCACCAAACTGTTTTATGGAGTTTTCTGAAGGCACTGTATGCCTCTGCTAATTTGTTGTCTATCTCTCCATCAATCTTACCATCCGAGGAGATGAGGCTACCTAGGTAATTAAACTGCTGGACTGATTTGAGCTCTGATTGGCCAATGGTGATATGGGGATGATGGAAGACTTCCTGAGGTGCAGATTGATAGAAAACTTCTGTCTTCTTTGAGCTGACTTCCAGCCCAAAAAGCTCAGCAGCCTCAGCAAAGCAGGATGTTAAACGCTGCAGAGCTGCTTCTGTGTGGGCGACGAGGGTATCATCGTAAAGCAGCTCCTGGACAAGATGATTTAAGGTCTTAGTGTGGGCCTTCAGTCGCCTTAGGTTGAAAAGGCTTCCATCAGTACGGTATCGAATGTAGATACCATCCTGATCATCGAGGTCTGCTGTGGCCCTTTGGAGCATCATGCTGAAAAAGATCGTGAATAGGGTTGGTGCAAGAACACAGCCTTGTTTCACACCACTGGATATGAATGAGAAAGGGCTCAGAAAGCGCATTGCCATGTTTAACTTGGCTGTACTGATCCTCATGAAGTGAGATGATCATTTTAAGGAACTTGGGGGGACAACCTAAACATTCCAAAATCTGCCACAGACCTTTTCTGCTCACAGTATCGAAAGCCTTGGTGAGGTCAACGAAGGTTGCATAGAGACTTTTGTTCTGTTCCCTACCCTTCTCTTGCAGTTGTCTGAGAACAAATACCATGTCCGTGGTGCTCCTGTTGGCTCTGAAACCACATTGGCTTTCAGGTAGAATTCCTTCTGTTATAGTGGGTATTAGTCTGTTCAAAAGTATTCTTGCCAGGATTTTGCCAGCAATGGAGAGCAGAGTAATACCACGGTAATTTGAACAGTCTGATTTATCTCCTTTCTTCTTATACAAGGTGAAAGATGACTGCATCACGAAGGTCTGATGGTAGTTCGCCTAGTTCCCACCAGTGCACCACAAACTTGTGAAATTTAGCATGGAGTGCAAGGCCCCCATGTTTCCAGATTTCAGAAGGAATTCCATCAACCCCACTTGCCTTGCCAATTTTCACCTGCTGTATGGCCTTGAGGGTTTCTCCCATGTATGTGTACCTACATTCAAAATGTAGCAGTTTGCAAAGGCACAGTGATACAAGGACAAGCACATAATGGAAACTGAGACATTGCCTCTCCTCTCCCTTTACTACCATCCAAAAGTAACTTAGAATTTGTGAATTTAGTTCTGGTGTCTTGGGCAGGAAGAGCAGTGCAGGTAAGATTGTTCTTTGCCATGAGCTGTATCCAGCAGAATCTCTGAGGCTCACAGTGTTTGGTGTAGGAGGGAAAAGGTGATATTATGCCCAATGGCTCGCAAGCTAAAAACTATTCTTCAGGAAGGCAGGTGGAGAGATAGCTCATACAACATAACCATGCCTTAAGTTTGCCCATCCCTTAAGGAAATGTAGGACATGTAAACTCAGCTGGAGTTTGGTGGTGGCAGGAGGGATTATGAGTGGTGTGTCTGTGTAGGAGTCTTGAGCATTGAATTGTCATGATCCAGTCTTGCAAAATTGCCCTTCAGAGCACAGAAAAAGGCCCAGGTGAGCCTCGAGCCCTGGAAGCAGTACAGAGGTCAGCAAAGGGTGAAGGACTCATCTGAACCAGAAAATGACAAGCAACAGCAGATACACAGGGAGTTACCTTGAAAATGCACAGACTTCTCTAAATAGGTGGTTTTAGAGGTTTGATTATGTCAAGTGTTGTGTAGGTTTATTACTAGCCTCAAAGACAAAGGTGGAGGGAGCATCATAACAAAGAGGGAATTGCAGGCCGGAGGGTTTCCAGGGAAAAAGAAGGCATATGAGAGTAAACAAACAATCTTAGAAGTCCTGCCAGGGAGTGCAGAGTAAAGGGCAAGGAGAGAAACTGGCAGGAGAAACAAGCTCTATGGAATTTATGTTTGTTATGATGGTGTGAATGTAATCTAGCTAAAGGGCTTATGGCCACTGAGACCAGATCCTCCTGGTCCGGAAAGAGGGACAGAGAAGGTACCATAAAACTAGTTTGTGAGATGCCTCCTACTACAGGACTTGTAGGAGTTTACTTGTCTGGAGAGACTGAGGACCAATGGGAAGTTCACATATTCCTCAGGTGCCCTTAATTAAAAGCTTAGATGCACAAAACCCAAATGTGGGAAAAGTTCTGCATTATCATGTAAAGTAGATCCAAACAATGCCAATAGTTTTGCTACACCAGACAGCTGATGCACCCTTGAGTGCTCTAGGCATTTGGCTCTCACCAACACTTGGTAGCAGGGCTTAGGCAAAGATGTGGACCCATAGCTTGGTGATCTGCACAGTGAAGCTGAGGAGCAATTCCAGTAGAGAGGAAGAGCAAGTGCTGCAGCTGCTATCTAGATATCATGGTGTCAGACCAGTCCCTGTATCAGTTTACATTTTACTCTGCTGCTTTATTGTTTGTGTTCTAGATTAGCACTGGCTCAACATACTGTCCAGATGCTGGTATGCTGACAGTCCTCTGCTCACTGAGAGCTTTTTGGGGGATTTTGTTTGAGCATAATCTGAAATTTAGCATTTTAAGCCCCTCTTATCCAACTCATGCAATGTCACTTTGCCAGATCCTTTAGAATAGGACCAAAGAGCAAAAAGTGGAGCCAGCAGGACATTTTTTGCTAAATTCAGAATGCCATCAGGAACACCCATTCTCAAGGGTTAATGAAAATATGCAAATTGCTGGAGTTCTAATGGGCATATTTCCAAGTCTTGGAGAAACATGATCATTCTGACTGGAAGTTTTTCCAGCTGAGTAAGATACGCAAAAATCCTCAAGGTTAGGTTCAATGCAGCCTAATTCCCTGTTGTTTTCTTTTGTTTTCTGTTAAAAAAAGAAAAAAATAAGCAGGTCTATGTGTCGCAGTGGGAAAGCACTCCAGAAAGGTTTGTTTATCAATTGAGTCAACGTGAAGAAGTGCACGTGTAGGACATGAGCAGTGAGCAGGCATCACCCGTAAGAGCACAACTCCTGCTTCCAGATGGATGTATTGAAATTGCAGCTTTATGGAGTTCCTGCACACTGTTCTACTGAGACACTAAAGACCATGTGGTGGATGTCACTGCGTGTCTTGCAGCCCCAGCTGTCAGGATCCATGCAGGAACAATTGCCCCCCTTTGTTGACTGCTGTGTTTTTGTGCACTAGACTGCTGCTCCTGTGCTTCTGGCCTTGCACAGCTACCAGCCTGCAGCTGGAAGGGCAGGGAAGAGCCAATCTAAGATTAAACAAAGAGGATCTGAGGGAGTGAAGGCAAAGCACACTTCAAATACTGTTAACTTGTGGTAGTACAGTTCACCATCTGTTTATGATGAATGTGAATAGCCTGAGAGCACATTATAAATACCTCAAACTTGATGGAAAAGTCAGTTGAAACACTGGCTAATAAATTCAGAGTGAAATAACAAAAGTTACATTATCTTTCTGAATGCACATAGAAGTGCGTTCTTCCTTTCTCTGTCCAAGCTGTCTCCTCTTAGTGAGCATTTGATTATTCAGATAGGACAGGAGCTTAAATCCAATGTTCTTTGATCCCAGTTAAGGGCCCTAAGCACTTAGTCTCTCTCCAGTACTCAGTTAATATTTGAGTATTACTGCAAAATGGAGGAAGTTCACACACAGAGAAGTCAAGAAAGGAGAAGTACTTGTCCCATGTACCTAAAAGCACTGATGAGGGCACTGATTTCAGCTATGACAGTGTAGATTTTACTCTCTCTTATGAGGTTTGGAAAGGTCTCTCCTCTCCAAGTAGCTTCCCTGACTGATACTTATTTTTTATATATATATATACATGTATATGGAGGCCCGGTCCCCCAGAGAAAGCCTTTTGTAAGTTGGGCAAGGTGGTTCTGCTCTGACAGAGAAGTTTTAAGGCTGTCCTTTGCATCTGATGCTCTGTCACAGCAGGATAAGAGCAGTACAGAGTTTCCCTGGAATTCAGAGTCTCAGCAGCAGCAGGTTCTAGCAGGTGGTTTTGCATCTGGACTTTTGAAGGAGTTGCTGAGTGAAATTCTGATGTCAGAACATTCTAAGTACTTGCTGAAAGCAGAACTTGAATCAGCCTGTGGTGTTTATTCCTAAATACTGGCAGAATAAACCCCTTGCTGGAACCCATCCATCTGTCACCTATTCCATAGGCAGTGTCTGTCTGATCTGTTGCCGGGTTGGATGGCCACAGTTTAGGTGTTCCAGAAAGCGTTGGTTTACGCACATCGTATATAGCATCCTCATCGCTGATCTCGCTCTGCACCAGTATCTGTACCTCGTTGCCGTGTGTTTTAATGATCTGATTTTGGAATATCTCTGAAGAAGAAAAAGCCTGCTTGAAAGGTCTCCAATCTGTCTGCCCTGAAGATCCATCTTCACCAGTGTATCTTGCATGTGGGCACTCAGTCAAAGTCCAGTGTCCCACAGGAAATCGCTCGTTCAGGATGTGTGGGGCAAGCAACACACTGGGGAGAAAAATGGGAGAGACCCGAGATAGCAGGGATTCTGGGATAAGGAAGATAGCCTCATATTTTGTTTTTCCCCTCTTGCAGTGATCTGGACCATGTTCTTGACATCCACCTACAGAACCTGTCATACTTCAGTAGGCACTGAGACACACAAGAGTGGTGGCTGAGTGGGATCACAGGAAAAAAGTAAAGAATTGCTTATCAGTGACATCTTTAAGTTAAAGATTGGGGTTCTGGTTTCAGTTATTACTAGGGTACCAAGATTTCTTTGAAAATGTCAAGCACCAGCAGCCAGAGGTACAGGAGGATCTTGGAAGAAGAAAGAGGGGATTAGAGCCTGTCATTTGAACCATGCAGAGCTAATTCTGCCAGAACTATTTTGCTTTTGTTTGATGGCAAGAGACTTTGCAATTTGGGGGTTCTGTATTTGCTTGCTTTCCCTTATCCCTCTTCTCCATCAGTTGCTTCAGTTTTCTGGCAGGAGGCCAGCCTTGCTGCCATTCAGTCAGACTGGGCCTCAGGGCAGGTGCTGCAGGCAGGGTGGGCATCCCTGCAGCAGGAGGTACTGGCTGGCTGTGTCATGACAGTGGCTGAGCCAGAGCAATGAGGTCAAACTCTGAACCATTCCTCAGTTTTTTACACTTAAAACAGTGGCTGCATTACTGGGCAGCACAACCCTTCCTTGTACTCAGTGGTTTCGTTTTCAATAACACAGGCCAGTGAAGGTTTTAAATCTCTTGTAATTGGTCTAATTGGATGTCCATCCATTCATGCAGCCTTGGCTATTTGGCTTCTAATTCATGTGTGAAGCAGCATCATTAACACTACTGGATAGCAAAATGTCCTGCATTAGCTAGTGCTGGTGCCAGGCTCTAGACTCATGGCTGTGTCCAACTCCTCTTCTGTCAGCAAGGAAGACAGTTTGAGCCTACTAAAACAGTTCATATTGGCCAGACTTCTGTCCACACTAACAGCAATGTTTGAATGTCTTCCATGAAGCCAATGCTCAAGCAATTTTAGTAATTCACATAAAATTAGTATTTCATTCACTGCAGAAGTTCAGTGTGCTCTAGTCTTAGTGCATGTCCTGTTACACACCAAGAGTTGCCCAAGTGGGTGATCATAAACTGTCATTGGCTTTCTCAAGCACATCCTCCCTCCCTTCCAGAAAAAAAAAAAAGTCACTAGGGACTTCTCTGTCCCTTTTTTGACCAAACAACCCTTTTTTTGTTAAAGCCACCATGAACTGCAGCTCCTAACTTCAGTCATCCCTGCATAAAGCAGCATTTTGTGGTGAGAAGACCAATGACAGATCAGGATATCACTACCACGTGTACTTATGTTTAATGAGTCTGCTAATGCCTACTCTGTATTCTTTTTCATAAACTCTTCCTGCAAAAGACCACAGTGGGGAAAATCTGAAATTCCTGGGATAGGGCAAAAAAGCTAAATTATTTATCATCTATTCAGAATAAAATGGAAATGGAATAGAATAAAGTGGGCCTGCCCTGGGTCATGCAAAGTAGCTTGCAAGTTTAAACTTGCACAAAAAGAAGAAAGGTAGCAGATAGGGAGAAGGAAAAGGTAGAAAAGGGCAGGTGAATCAAGATGGCAAACATTGAAAGGATCTGCAATGGCCTTTATATCCATATGGTATTTAAAACAAGACAGGGTTGCAGGAGCAGGAGTTCTTCAGACTGCAGAGAAGACCTGTGAATCACCACCATTAGCTTGTGGTCACAGTAAACCATGTCTCTCGCTACATTCCTGGCAACACAGAGCACAAAGAATGGGAGTCTGCAGATGCACCTGTGAATCAGTTTCTATTTCACTTCTTACTTCTGTAAGCTGCCCTTGATATTTTTTTTAATTTTTTGGTTTTTAAAGAAAAATATTTACCTCTTGCGTCTGCTGTGTTAGGGTCCTATCACACATGGTTTTAAACTACCATGATATACCATTGGCCATTCCTTCATCTCTTCATAGAAATCCCATCTAAAGCATATCTTAAAATGTTAGTAACATACAGCCAACAAAGGAATCAGTGTATAATAGCACTCTGTTTTGATGGTTCATTCTGCTGTTTCAAGCTTTAGTATTACTACCCCCAAAACTAAAGGAGAAAAAGCGTACAGAAAAGATATTTTATGCATGAAACATGGCAAGATATCCGTATCTCCAGATGGAGGCAGCAACAGCTTGCACTGCAGCTCTGTGGGCCACTGCCTGCCCAGCAAGCATATGAACTGCAAGACCTATTTTCTCAGAGGACTCTTCTGCAAACATCTCTGCTGCTTTACAAAATAGCAAATACAGCTACTAGCATTGCTAGGTGGACAGTTATCATGTGCCTTGCATTAAAAGCCTCCTGGAGGAAAACTCCACCCCTGCTTTGCACCTATTGAGTCTGTCACTGACATCACCCTTTTGGGCTGGTGTCATCCCTTACAGCTTTGTGACTAAGGGGAGTGGTGGATCCTCTGAGTTTCGAGACAACCCCTGAGGGCCTGGAAAAGCCTCCCTCCCCCTTGTGTCTCTGCTGTGAGAAGTCTGGAGTTTAATGCATTTAGGTGCCAGGGATTATGCCTGGCCTACTTTCGTACAGGCACTTCCCAAGTGGCTGTGACAGCTTCCGTGGGTTTGTGTTGCCAGGGTGGTGAAGCCATTCTCAGCCACTGTACTTGGGAGCTCAGCAGTGGGTGGTGGGTGCCTGTGGCAGCTCTGGTGAATCGAGGGAGCACAGCTGCTCATTCCTATCCGTGATCTCTGCTGCATTCCCTGTCCTGCATCCCTACAAGGTAGCTCTCCTGTGGGTAGCAAGGCATGCCTCCACCACAGTAGTCTTCTGCAGCCTTGGTGCGCTCCCCCAGCCAAGCCCTGGTTTGGTTCCCAGGGAACTGCAGTGCCAAATATACACAAGGGATACTGAGCAAACCCTGCCTTTCCCTAAAGCTTTGTGTTGCGCTGCATAATTTTAGAGTGCTTTCCCCTATCATATGAAATGGGTGTGTGGGGTAGCCATGGTGGAGGTCATGCTGCTCCCATCGTGTTTCACAGGGAATTCCAGAAGCAGGCCTTCTTTTTCTTTTGCTGTGTGCAATTCCCAGGGAGCGTGGAGGAGGAGCTCAGTGTCTTGAGGGCTGCTTGGGGCCAGATTTTAAACACTGCTTTTAGGCACTCAGGTTGGATACCACCATGCCTAAAATGTAGGTGCTGCACCCCAAAGACTATGATGCTTGTTATCCTGCCTAGGCACCTCATCTCCCTGCTGTACAGTTGGGCACTTATGCAGAGCTGAAGAGCTGTCCTGAGGTGGGTGGAAACATGCTTTCTGGAGATGGGGTGCTACGATCCACTCCAGAAGGCAAGGGTAACCCAGGTTCTTGTTAACAGATCCCATGAGGCGGATTAGAGTGAAATGGCACTGAATGATTGGTGTTTGTTCATATATATATATTTTTAGGGTTTATTTTAGAACAATTTGGTTGCAATGGAAGACAGGTATGTAGTCATTTTAGTTTTTATTATTACTATAGTAATATCGCAATAGGAAAGCATAAAAATATCACTTAAGAAAATGTACAAGGGAAGGAAGGAAGGAAGGAAGGAAGGAAGGAAAAGAGTAGAAACATATTGCCACCTGTGGATTCCGTGACAAGAATTGATTGTTGCAATTTTGATGTCCATTGGTTGAAGTGATGGTCACAGTCTTGATCTGTCTGGTTTGGGGAAAAAGCCCACAAAACACAAAGTCCACGGGGTTAATATGTGCTTGGTGGGAACACCCGGGTACCTCCCCTGAAGGGGTTGTTTCAGTCCTCTGGTGGAAGGCCTCAGAAATGAGTCTGGGGGTGCTTTGGGGGTCTTTGATGGTGTATGACCCCTTCTAAGACATGACAGCTGCCTCTCACATCAGTGCAGTTGAGCCAGTTAATGCCCCATCAGACTTTCCCCAGGGGGAGGGAGGGGAGTTTTACAACAGTGAATTTCATGAGGGAGGACAGTTGGCATGATAAAAAGCACCATCCCACCTCCAAGGATCTGCCTCTTAACAGCCTCAAAAGTTTGTAGCCTCCAGTGGTGGGTGTTCACCCCCTCTGTCTTATGTGGATCACCACCACACACCCAAAAACTCTCCTCCTCCCCCTTGGCTGGGGGAGAAGCGTATGCAAACCCTTCCTTAGCAAATGAGACTCTGGGCTGTGGCCTCCCCTAGCACTGTGTACTTCTCCTTACACCTGAGATAACTGGACAATGGTCTCACAGTTACCTTATCTCAAGTTTCTGTCAGGTGGCTTAACTCACAGTCCCAGTTCCACTTGGGAGGCATATTCAGGGGATGGTCTTGATGGTTGAAGATGAGCAGTTGCTTTTTTGCACAGTTTGATATAGTGGGCAAAGTCCTTTGGTGATCTAAACAATGTTTGACCATTAACCCCTTCAGTCTCTTACATGGCGCTGGACACCTCAGCTGCTCCTGCTGCTCTGGGGTGTAAGTGCCTGACACACCCCAGAGCCATATACTAGGTAGCTCCACACATGCAGGATGTATAGCACTCTTCCCACACTCCTGGGGGGAGCTAGAAAGCTGTTCTGCACCTCCCACTACCACCTGCTTCCAGGAGCTGAGACAGAAACCATGAGATAGATAGCAAAAGAGCAGTACAAGTGAAACACTTGCCTCAGATGCTGAAGGCAGGTGCTGGACAAGGCGAAGCTGAGGCAGAGCAGTGTTGTGAGGCCTCTGTACAGCTCCCGGTCCTGCTGTGCTGTGTAACTGCAGTCGTGACCTTCATGCACATGTGAGCCTACATACAGTTTTAATTAATTTATTTTATACAGGCAGTGGTTGTTCAGAAAGTCTTTCAACCTTATCCAAAAGCATACAGCAGAGAGCCAAGAAATGCATGTATAACAAAAAAACCCAAAGTCCCAGCTCGGGATGGCTCGCAGCTGTGCCTCCACCAGGCTCAGGCACTCGGCTGACTTGGCTTCCTCTGCTCCATCCTTTTCCCCTGACTGAGGACTAGCATGGCCATGCGGCAAGGGAGGCAAGCTCAAGGCATGCAGCCGCTAAGCTGCTGTAACTTATGCAGTCCCACTCGTCCAGGTGCAGCTCTGCAGCACACTGGTTGGTCTGGAATGGGGCGGCCCCTGTTAGGGAGCACCAAATCATCCGGAGCCTCAATGGTGACAGCAGCTGCGGTATTAAGAGAGGCTTACTAGGGCTTTCAGGGCCTGTGGCGTAGCTATACCATGTAGGGGAGCATAGGACTTCTCTCTGCGGCTGCGGTGGTTTTGCTCTACATATTTGCAGCCCCAAGACTTCAGTGCTCTCCTTGATGCCTTCCCACTCAGTTGTCCGTGGGCTGGAATGACTTCTCATGGTGAAGGAATTTTTTTTGCTTATTTTCTAACCATTACAAATACTTTTGTTCAGTAGAATGTAAGTGTCAGAGAGCACTTCTGGCTCTTGTTTCCCAAACCACTCTAGTGAGCTCAACATGAAAAGCATACAGGAACAGGCAGTGCTCATCTGTTGCTTAGAGTCTTCAGGTCATGTAAGGTTCTGCACCAGAGTGTGATTTTCATGTGGTTGGAGGGGTTTTTGGCTTCTGCTGAAGGTGAGACTGAAACCTGATGAAGCAAGTCATCGACAAGTCCACAGACTCCACTGGCACCATAGCAGGAAACAAAAGCAGCTTTTTCCCCTCAGCAGCATGTTCTCTGGCTCCTCAGCAAAGCTGGTATGTGCCGACCTGCATTACCCCTGCCTCCTTAAATCTCTTGTCATCCTTTCCTCCCTGCAGGTGAGCGACCATTCCCCTGCACATGGCCTGACTGCCTTAAAAAGTTCTCCCGCTCCGATGAGCTCACCCGGCACTACCGAACCCACACTGGCGAGAAGCAGTTTCGATGCCCCCTCTGTGAAAAGCGGTTCATGCGCAGTGACCACCTGACCAAGCACGCCCGCCGCCACACCGAGTTCCACCCCAGCATGATCAAGCGATCCAAGAAGTCCAGCTCCAGCAGCTCCTTGTGAAGGCAGGGCTGGCCCTGGGAGGGGAGTGGGGGTGGGGATGCAGGCAGTGGTGCCAGAGCACGAGCATCCGCTATGGTGCCGGTCACCCTCACTGTCCAAAAGCACATGTAGCCGATGTTAAAAAAACAGAAGTACTCAGCAGCTCCGTCCCTGTCCTCCATCTCCCGTGCTCTGCTCTGAGAACAACAGTCTGGAGCAAGCAGACTGTAGGGTGAGAGGAGGGAAGGGACAGCCAGCAGAGGAGGCAATCACCTCCTCAAACATAAAGCATTGATACTGGTGTACATACATATGACAGGGTGGTCTGGCCTGTGCCACCATAGTAGCGTGACCCCAAAGTCTTTGTGATTGCTGTGTCATGAACATGTTTTGTTGAACAGTGTAATGCTGCTTGTATTTAGAGTTTGTTGAGTAAAAACACTTTCCGAGTCACATAAATAACTCTCAGATAAAAACTCCATAGCACATTGTAGAAGTGGGTTTACTTCTGTGTCAGAGTGATCCTGCACTTAAAGAGACTGTTAAGAGAACATTACAAATGTTACTAATAGCATCTGATTGATATACTGAGATAGGTGAATTTATACTCAAGAAGGCCCATTAAATAAATGGGTCTTTTAATTTTTCTTTGCATTAACTATACTTTTAAATATAAGCTGGACTTTTCCAGTAAAAACATGTATAATCCAAGAAGATACTTAAAGCAAAAAAAACCCCACAACAGCTCAGTCATTTTCTGATCGTATGTGTATTTAGCTCTGTTATTCACTTACCTGGAAAAATACAAGTCTGCTTAGATAATGTGGTGGGCATGTGGGAGCTGAGCATATGTCTCATGTGATCCTGTACTTTACTTGTCAATAATACAGTACTGTACTGTAGAAATGCCACTAACAGTGCTTTATTCTGCTGTGTTTTGTTTGAATGGGTGCATAATAGCAGCTACCATCCTTACAAACTGCTGCTTTTTTAAAGGCTTCTTCTCTTCCTACACTTGCCTTAAAGATTTATTCTCTTCATACCATGGCCTAACTCCCTTTGAGCCCTCCAGGAGTTGTGTATGCTTATGGAGAGAGTAGATCTTTCCTTAAGAGTACTCTGCTAATGGAAACACCTGAAACTATTGTAAAGAGCACTTCGGAAGGGCTCCTTTGTTTCTTGATTGCTAATTCTCTAGAGTACGGGGAAAACCAAGAGCTAATTTGAAATACGGAAGGTGTGTTGCAATACTCCTTACGACACAAGCTTCTCTTGGTACCTTGCTTTGTACCTGTTTCATGCATGGCACATCAAATGCTGATAAAGGCAGTATTACTTTTATTTGAAAGCTGTTTTTTGCTCTTTACAGGGAGCAAAAAGATCACTGAATGAAAACTTTCAGTCATGGTGATTAGCTGAATATTTCAATCTTTTTTTATGTTAAAAGCATGAAATTTAAGGGGTTATCAGTGATATATTTTTTCCCTCCCCAGCTGCATAAAGGCGGGAGAATTCTGTTTACACATTATTTTTTTCCAGAAACATTATTCTGTTTGGTTTTTCACCCCTACTAGAGAGACTTAGGGCCAAATTCATCTTGTGAGTAATCACACTGAAACCCAAAGTGTTTCCACTGCAGACGAATTTAGGTCATCTTGTAAAATTCTGTACATAAAAAATCTTGTTAGTACACCTGCAATTATAGTATCTTATCATTTTATCTGATAAAAAGCTTGCTTCCTAGAAAAAAAACCATAAAAAATGAACTCGGAAAGTAGAGTGTTTTCCTCTACAGTTGAATATGGCTTTCAGCATTAGAAATCAGTTTGCATACTGTGTTTTTACCTGTGTAGTTCGTGATAAATTCCGTCTATATGAAGAGAATTGCTTTTAAAGCATTGGGGATATTGAACAGTCTGTGGAATAAAAAAGGGATGTGTTTTCTTCAGTGAAGACATCAGGAAACCAAGCACACTTTCTACCTCCGTTTCACCTTTTTGAAACATTTATTTTAGAAACCAAACTTTAATTTCTTGTATTCAAAATGAGTCATAGGGATATCGGTTCTTCACAATAAAAACTGGTAGCATTGGTATTTCTATTGATCTAGAAATACAGAAAGTGTTCTGCTTACCAGTACTGTTCATGCTGCCTTGAGTGGGGTCAGAGCCACAAGTAGCCACGAGTAGCCCAGTGAAATTCAAAGGTGCATGCACGTTCATCTTCCTTCTTCTCTCTGAAGATCAAGCAAGATTTCCAGTCCATCCTGCAGTCTGGATTGTTACCATTTTGTGGGATAAATGCAGCACTTGGAAAATTAAAGCCTGATCCTGTGAAATACAAGAGAACCTCACATTCTGTCAACCATAATGGGAAGCCACTGATAAGCAGCTCCTAAATCAGCATGTAGATATTTTGGTCACTTAGCTACTGGGTTTAACCAATACATGGAAGTAAAGGGCCAGATTTATGGTTTCCACCTTGCTTTTTTGGGGTAGAATGCATATTTAAAGAAACATTGTTTTTCCTGCAAAGTCTGAAAGAGTCAACAGGAGGGAAATACTTTAGTCCATGGGACAATGGGACATGTGTCACCATTGCTGGTGAAAAGATCCTGTTGCTGAAAAAATGGTAATGTATGCTGTATTTCAGCATTAGGCAGACAGGATTAATGTGATTCATTAACCACTAACACAATATGCTGGGAATAATCAGGTTTGGGGATTTCATATTACTGTTTTGTTAATTTGGTTTTTTCTTTTTTTTTTCTTTTTGTTTTCAGTAAAAGCAAATAATGGCTTTAACACATAAAACAAACTGCAGGTTAGTTCTTCGCATCTTGAAGTTAAGTTTCGAAGAGTGTTGCAAATGTTGGAAAAGAAATAAAAAATCAGGTTCTCTAATACCGTATGTACTTGTACTATTTTGGAAGTACTTAATAGTGCTGAAGTTAGGACAGCTCTTCTCCTTGGTTAAGAAAGTCCATTAGTATAGAGAAGTCATGGCTTTAAAGGTATAGATATGTAACATTCTTCTTTTTGAACAGTTTTTCATTACCTGTATTACAGATCTGTTTTCAGCTTACAGAAGGACTTAGCCCAGACTGGACACATACTTCAAAGTGCTGTTTTACAAACTAGTGATCTGTAACACTGTAAAATACCAACTTCCAACAGTTTAATCAGTTTTATTTTTGTACAGTATTCGTATTCTTTATAAGTTATTTTGCTGTCCTGTTTTGTAAATCACATGAAATTGTAAAAAAAGGAAAAGAAAAAAAAAGTAGGCATAGATGTTTTTGTACATATGTGTATATATATTGTCCAAATAAAGAAAAAAGGAGTAAAAAAACCCAACTTTATCTTGAATGATTGGACTCAAGCAGTGGTCATTGATATGTAATCAATGATTACAAAAAAAATCCTGCTGCACATGATGAAATCCATGGTTTGAGTACTGTATGAACCAGCTTTGAAGGGTTTAGTGTTGCTAGTCATTATTTGGCTTGGGTCTTGTTTCCCAGGTATTCCTTCTGCCAGTACAACAAGGAGAGAGAGACACAACTTGTAGTGGGGGAAAAATGTCACATCACCTGCATGCTCCAGCTCCTAAGAAGTCTGTCTCCCATTGCTCCATGGTTTTTGAGCTCAGACTGGTGCTCTGCCTCACACAGCTGCTCCTTGAACTAATGATGCTTTAGGCTGTGCAGCCACACTGCTGCCTTGAGCTTTGGAGGGTTGCTGGTATATGGGATAAAAAACCATTTGCTTAGCCTCTGAAGGAGAAAAGGTCAAGGAGCCCTGTGCCAAAAAGCTCACTGACATTTACAGTCACTGACATTGCAGTTGCTAAAAGCAACTACTTAGATGAACTAACTTAACCTGGTACATGGGAACAGTGCTAGGGTACGACTGCAGGATAAGCCCTGGACCCAAGGGAACACATAACCTTCCAGCAATGCAGGCAGAGACAGTCAGGTGGAAGCATACCATCTGCACCTGGAACTAAACTTTTAAGTAGCCTCCAGATTTGACTTGATTCTGAGTTGGAGTTTCCTCTTCTTGGGTTGGATGGCCAAAGGATAGATAAAACAAACTCAGCGTGAGGTTTTCTTCTTTTAGCTTGTCATTGATTTTAGGAATAAGGGACACAGGGCTGTGGCAATGGCCTCATTCCCTTGCAAGCCCCTCATTAAAGACTTTCTACAAATTTACCATTCTTCACCTTGAACCCCTAGTATTTGTCTTTAGTGCTGTAATTGGAACAGCTACAAAAATCTTCCTAGCACAGAGAAGGCTTTAGCCTTAGGAGGATGTTTCCAACCACTGAGATCTAGTACACTCTACAGAGTAGTCTTGCCAGGAGCAGTGTAAATTTTGACTCGACTTTGTATGTCATGTGACGACTTGGGTGCACCACAGTGGTGCTGGCAGACTTCAACAGTGGTACAGGGAAGAGTGATCCTGAACACAGACCAGCTGACTCTGAGAGCATAACGTCTACAAGGTTGTGAGGGTCTCTTGTTTTTTCCTTCTTCCTCTCTGCCAAGAACAGAAGAAGGGAAATGTGCCATAAAATGTCTTAAAAGTTCGGTTCAATGCCTGCAAAGTGGTTCAGAAAGCTGCATATGAGGAAGGGTGGCTTTCTGAATCTGCCTGCTGGGTGACCTGGATGACTTCGATCTCCATAGGAGTCTAGAACAATATTGTTCAGCACTCCCTCTTCCAGGGCTAAGGAGTCAGTGAGGCTTCCTTTCTGCATCAGAGCTCTGTAACAACCACTACTTTTTCAATGGCTTTTGCTTTGGAAACAATCTGTTCCAGGTTGAGCTCCTTGCACTTCCCAACCACATCTGACAAATTTCATCAACAGTAATTTAATGTGAACTCACAATTGTCAGACAACTGTACTTACCCAGCTACTCTTTAAGGGACTGCCTTAAAGAAGGGGAAGCTTTCCCAATGGCAAGAATTTTGCAGTTACCAGGTTTCAGTGTCATGCTCTCCTCAATGAGAAACTCCCTGACCCCTAAAACACCTCCTCAAACACTTCCACAAGTATTGTGGAAATCCTCTCATTTCAAAAAGAGAAGGTCTTGACTGCTATCAGTTCTAATCCTTAACAAATGCTTCTTTCTGTATTTTTCCAACTCATGTATGGCTTTTGGGGTGAGAGAGAGAAGAATACCTATTGCTTTTGATTTGTACTTTTGAAATTGCTGCAACTGTTACTCTATTTTTACTGGCTTGTGGCCTCCAATTCAGAAGGATAAACATCCTATCGCTTTTCATATCAAAACCCATCAGTCTCTATTTCAGTGTTGTCTGTTGCCTCTTAGGCCATATAATGCCTGGGTGTCTGCACAATGAAACACAAGGTACCAAGGAAATGGAGTGTGTAAACCACAGCATAAGGAGAATCTCTGAGTAGAGAGAGGCAGCTCACCATGCCAAGATACAAGAAAACCCTACTGGAATTCAGAACACATGGAAAAAGAAACCAAAGAAGAGAGACGACATCAGAGCCCTCCGCACACTGTGCTAAAAAGGTACACAGAAAAGTTTTGAGCTTTTCCCAATGACTTTTTTCCCCCTCTTTTGGCTAATGGGCAGGGGCCAGAAAGACAACACTAGAAGTTTCAGCAGACATAGATGTAAATTGCACTAGAGCTCCCTGCAGAGACCACATATGAGTTTGGGCTCTTCTGCTGTTAATGAGTGCTTTGCTGGCCTTGAATAGTGTTTCCAAGCTGAAAAAGTCTGTCAGAAAAAACACATGGTCAGAGAAAACCACAACTGTGTTACTAGCCTGTGCAATGCTGGTGGCAAATCACTGCCTTTGCCTTTCTAAACTGCAGAAGATAATCCAGGCTAATCTAGAAACTAAGCTACATTCAGCTCTTATACCTCACAAACCACATTTCTTAGGGCTATCATTTTTAAACTGAAACATATCAAGGGGGACAGACTTACTGTAAATTTATCCAAACTGAAACAAAGGAGATTCTCCCAATATAACTTACTCCAATGATTTTTCGTGAACATACTGATTTTTTTACATACTGATGCTTAAGAAAGTACATACACACTGAAGACTGTATCACTTTAATTATACTGGCACCAAGCCAGTATATTTTATACAGCAAAGTGTATTTTAAATACTACAAAATTTCTGACCAAAAAAGTTCTTCACAGACAGTACAGTTCAGCTCAGAAGCAGACACAAAGTGGAATCAGATTCCTCAACCACCACAGCCCACAGAAAACTGTAACATCAGTGGCTTTTCACCTGAACAGACCTTTAAGCATCACTGCAGGAGCACAAAGTGAGGTTGATAATGTCAGCAGTGTCTGAGAGTGTCTTTGCACTCCTTCTGTCGATCATTTGCTTTGGATTTATGCTGTAATTCTTCAGGAAAACCAACAACAAACCCAACAAACAAAATACCTATGCAAAACAAACAAACAAACAAAACCCCCACAAACAACCAAAAAAACCCAACTAACCAAAAAAACAACCATCCCCCTCAAAAACAACCAAAAAAACCCCACAAACCAAAAATAAACAGTCAAAAAAACCCTTTATTTTCCATGAAAAAGCTATTACATGACACAAACTGAGGCAAACCAGTGCTAATGGACTGCAGTTAAGATCAAGCTGCATACTGTTCAGTCTACAGCTTTGGTTACAAATTGGGGAAGGGGGAATTGGAGACTTTTCCCTTTTAAATTACATCATCCTGATTTGCTTTGAACCATTCATGTTGCACATTACCTGTGCCCTCTTCTGCTCTTTGTTCTTTTCCAAGGCTCCTTGATATCTTCTGCCACCCTGAGTTACCATCTGTTCCCTCCTTCTTTCTTCTTGCAAAATCAGCTCTGACTGCCACTGTGCATGGTTCCTTATCCCCAACAAAGTGAATTCTGTCATTCCTTTCCAGCTAACTTGCCATGTTCTCATATCCATGCTTTCCTGTGAGCAGGTGACTTGCTCTTCTGAGTACACAATGAGCAAAGACATTTGCCACCATTTTATGTAGCTCCAGGTGCAATAATGAAGGGCATAATGTCACATTTTGAGATTAATCCTAGGTAGCAGGTCAGTGCCAGGCAGCCACTTGCTCACCCTCCCCCAGTGGGATGGGCCAGAGACTCAGAAGGGTAAAAATGAAAAAACACGTGGATTGAGATAAAGACAGTTTAACAGCTACAGCGAAAGCCGCATGCACAAGCAAAGCAAAACGGGGAATTCATTCACTATTTCCCATCAACAGACAAGCATTGCTATTCCTCCAGAAAAGCAGGGCTCCATCCCACACAGTGGTTACTTGAGAAGATGTAATCCAGATGTCCCTCCTTCCTCCTTCTTCCCCTGGCTTTCACTGCTGAGGACAATATCATACAGCATGAGATAGCCCTCTCTCCAGCTGGGGTCAGCTGTCCTACCTGTGTCCCCTCCCAACTTCTTATAAACTTCTTGTGTTAGTGGGGCAGTGCAAGAACCAGGAAAGGACTCAATGCAGTGCAATCACAGCTCAGCAATAGCTAAAATATCCCTACATTACCAACAGTGTTCTTGGTCACAGACCCAAAACATAACCCCATACAAGCTACTATGAAGAAAATTAACTTTATCCCAGCCCAAAGCAGTACATCTGTCAAAAAAACCCACTGGCCTGGTGGGGGTAACAAATAGATCAACAGAAGAAAGACTGGACAACTGGAGAATTTTACTTCGAGAGGAAGAGAAGGCATCTTGGAATAAATCAAAGACAAAAGCCTCTAGTAGTGTTAACTCTAAGTACCACTTGCTATGAGGCCTGGAGCAGGTGCCTATCCCAGCCTCTAAAGCATCTACCATAATTCTCAGTAAGCATCCTGCAAGCCCAGCCCAGCTCTGTCATCTCTCACTAACTCTAAAAACTTGGAGAACAGATGTTCCCAGTCAGGAACAACTTTGTCAGGACACATTTATTTTATTTCCAGTACAAAACTAAGCTTCATCTAAGCATGTTAAAAGCAGTGTAGTGGTGCAAGGGTCTCTCCTCATTGTAATTTGTTGTTTTGACTAAGCAATCTCTCCTAAATAACAATAATGTACCTGTACAAGTACATGTTGTATCAAATGCCTTTTTTTTCCCAAGATCTTTTTATTTCTCAGTAAGTCACAATTTCCATGCTCTTTCTCTCTGTTGCAAGACATAAGCAGAGAAAGATGTTTGTTAGTTTGTTAGAACTGCAGATGGTGGTGGAAGAAGATCTTTGCCCTAGTCTTCAGCTGGTCTAAACAACGGAGCACCTATTTTTTGAGAAAGCTCAATTTATACATCAGCTGTTAAGACTATTTGGGGTCTTTCCACTTCTACATTTCTGGGAGGTCCTGTCTAGTCAGCAGGGAAAGTTGGATATCACATGTATATTTAACCTTAACTCCCACTCATTCTCCCCTCCTCAAAGTTACATTGAAATCAATTCCATGGGTTTTTATAGCAAGAGCTGAATGTCAGTAGCAAAGCATGAGGAAGCTGGCAGCACAGAAGGGCCCTGTTAGCTGGTAGAGAATGCTCTGTAACAGTGCAGTTACATTTGGCGACTCCACGTAGATTTTCAAGTTTGAATACACCCTTTTACACCAGAAGGTCTCTGGATGCACCTCTCACACAAATCAGCAGGTGACTAACAGGACCCAGTGTATGGGAGGACACAGCCATGCTGTGCGGCCCACTGCAAACAGCAATGCCTGCTTCCATATACAGACCTCCTTCAGAGGCCTCAGGTAGGAGAGCTGCTGGACACTGAAGATCTATTTGTTAGTACCATGACAGTGGAGGTTTGCAGCTCATTACACTGCCTAGGGTAAGTTAATATGAATGACAGTATTGTATTAAGATTGCAGTAAGATAGAATGAAATCAGCACCTGTGGTCAATGGCTTTAAGGAAAAGACAAACACCTCTTCACTTGTGCAGTGTGGCAGCCATGTATCCACAAGAGGTAATTTTTTGAGACAGGATCTGAAGTGTCATCCTCTTGAAATAAGTCACTTCTATTTCCTACCTCAGTTTGAAACGTGAGAAAGGAACCAAAATCAAAGAAGAAATCCCATGAAGTTCTAAGATGACAGCATTAAGAACAGATAGTGCTCTCTAGTCACAGAAGAACCAAGTCTAACACATGTTCGTGTAAATAGTTTCACTTATTTAGACACTGAAAAACTGCACTTTTCATACAGTGATGCTCAGAGACTAAACAGAATGTTTTTACAACTCCCTAAAAATAAAAATGAAAAATGTAACAAAACAACCACCTTAAAAATTCAGGGTTACAAGAAGTGAAGTATTTTGTCTATCAAAGAACACATATAAAACAAAGACCCTGCAATACACTGGACAGACAGACAGACCTGCAGTTTTAATTATGTTGAGGATACTCTGCTGACCAACCCAAACCCCGGACCAGAGCTCAAGTTTCCACACTCTTTTAGCTCTTCTGTCAAATATTTGTGATTTTGTGACCTTATCCCTTGAGGACTACAAAATGAAACATTATGTCAAAGATGATAAATAATGATTATAAAGTATTTACTCAACAGTAATACATTCATAGAACCATATTCTTTATATTAAGTTCAGGTGTATTTTCACAAAAAAAAAACCCAGTGCTCAGCTACTTACAAATCGTTCTCTTCCTACAGATCATCTGAACTAATTAAAAAAGGTTACATTTCAATAGGTGAACTTTAGATAACATCCATATCTGTGGTAAATGAAGACTATTTCTGAAAGCTAATTGCAATTTTTGGGGAAAAGAACCCAGACTCCAAAAAACAACAGTAATAGAATCAGTCCAGTATAACATAGAAAAATTAACTGTACTTCTGATGCTGCATTACTGAAAAAAACCCAGAAAAATACAAGAAATTTCCTTTTTTATTTAAACCTACCATTGAGAAAAAGTAAGTTCTTCACAGAAAGTGACCACTATGATAGGTTTCAAAAAGAAATCATGCACTTCAAATCTGTCATACATTTGTGTAAATTTTAAGATTCACATTCTTAATTATCAATTCTTTGCAGGTTCTCCTCTTTTACAACTTCTGGAGTCTTGAAAGCCAAATGTTTCAAAAAAGGTCTACAGAAACATTTTATATATGTATAGCTACATATCTGTAGCTATACACTGTTCAGCCATCCTTGACAGTCGCCGTCTTCGCTTCATGAAATACTTTGTGTTCCATTTTTTTGACTCCACCATAAAAGGTCCACTGTAGACAAACAGCACAGTCATCTTGTCACTGTAAGTGAGATTCCACAGGAGCTAGTGAAAAACACAAAACCCAAAGTCAAAATAGGTACGTTTCCCATTTTCTAAAAAGGGAAGTCTACATGAGACCTTAGATCTCAAAAGGTCAATATGGCAGAATTATAGCCTTTCTGACAGATGATGTACATTTGTTCCTAGAAACCACCTCAAAGAGACTCCACTCATTCTTCAGGCAATTTCCATGTGTCACTATTCTTACTGGAAGAAACCGTTTAAGTACTTTTTTTCTGTATCCACAATGGGGAGAGAGTAACAGCTGGTTTTCCTTTTTTTTTTTCCTAGGGCAGGATAGGAAGTAGATTTACTTGGGTACAATTATTATGTCTCTCTTTAGCCTTGTGCTCACTCCTCTAAGCTAAGCAATTTTCATTAGCGGAAACTCAAAACAATCAAAACTACTTAAAAGTTGCTCTGCTGTCTTCTGGAGTAACTCCAGCTCCCCCAAACTACTTTTCTGAAGGTCACAGCTAAAGCTGGACATTTACCACAATCCAAATCTTGCAGGCACAAGCCCAGGAGACAGATGTCATGCAAGCTCTAGGGTTATGTGCAGTGGTCAGGATGATGTTTAGCGATTTACCTGTAACTGATGCTCAACTTATTATCCACAGTAACTTGTCTCCCCAGTCATTTAGGCCTTAGACCAGATGCTGTTGTTGATTTTTCTCATTTAAGTACCAAATTTTATGCTTGTCTGTGCTGAAATGAATCCTATTTTCAATTAAAGACACCTAAGATTGTTTAGAATTCTAATCTTGCTTTACAGCCAAAAAAGGATTAACTCCCAACATGGTGATAATGCATACGTTTAACAAACGTAATTTGCTTCAGCACAGATTCCTATTAAAAATACTGATTTTCAAATCCACTTCTAAGGAACACACTCAGTTCACCTACTCAGCTGACCATGAATTACAGAATACAATTTTCCTAATCACCTTTACTGCATACTAGTTTATACCCCTTCCCATTTATAGCTTGCTTAAAAATATAGCTGGGGAGAGTGTCAACAAAAAAGGGTCACAGTTTTCCCTGTATCCACTGGGTACATACATAGAATTTACCTTAGAATGGCAATTAGTCACACTTCCTAGTATATGATTACATCCTTGCTTTCTAGGAAGTGGTAACATACAGCACAGGCTCAGGAACTGCAGGTAAGGCACTGCAACAGCAGTCTGGCTTTCTCCTCAGCCTGCCCTGTGCAGCCTTTCAACGATTCTCTGATGTGCTCACTCAAATACTGTTATGGGCTAAAATCTGTACATGACATGCTCGCTCACTGATGTTTCTTGTGACAAGCCATTACAACTTTGCTGTGGCCATACCTGTTTGTGGGGAGTGGGAAGAAGGGGTAGCCAGAAGGATGTAATACCTTCAGCCACCTCTTCATAGCACCATCTTTTGTTGCTGAATAATGCGTCCGAGGTTTTTTTACCCATTTTATTTTTTATTCTCTTCCTTCTGGTTAGCTCTGTGCAACTCCCATTTCCCCATCTCTATTCTTAGTAATTTGACAATGAGCACAACTTTTAGAATAGAACACAACTCTGAACCCCAGACAGTCATTTTCTACAGTTTCCTAGATTTGGGAAGCATAATACTTAGTTGAACTCTATTTTTTCAACATCTAAATCATTCTGTTCCTTCTCAAAGCAGGAGAGAGCACAGAAAAGTTGATCCAATAAGGAAGGGAATCTCAAGAAGATAAAAGAGAGTGGGTAACACAGAGAACAATAAAGAAGTAATGTGGTCAGGAAACCACGAAACTGTGTGGAGTCAAGTATACAGCAAGATCAGAAGGAACAAGCAGCACCACCTTCCACCCACTTTCAGTCAGGTAAATGCTGTTAAGGTGGCTTTACTCAGACCCTTCAACTGTTATGTACAGAAAATAATACCATAAACCAGCCAGATTTTCTAAAACAGTGAGTAACAGGGTGCAGACCCGATATCTTAATAAAAACCAGCCCACTACTGACTGCTTGTCTCCCCGGTGCACATATAACCTTTACTAGTTCAATAACATTAGTTTCTGTTAAAGGTGTGGGTGAACAGCTACCCTACTTACCTTAGTCCTTTCAAGCTTTGGCATCACATCACCACATCACTTAGTAAGCCAATCATCTTTTAATTTTTTTTATTTTAACAGAAGAGTACAATTAAGCACTCTTGGAGCCTAGCTCTCACCTTTTCTCAGCTTCTGTGTCTTGGATTATTACTTGAATAGTTTTCCTGTAATAATGTGGGCCTCTTCTAGTTCTTCTGACATCAGCAGCACTAGCCTGCTCCTCCTCCAGTATTGTCATCTGACTTGTTTGGAAATTGGTCTCTTCTACAGTTTGAACTCTGTGTTAGCTAGAGGCCTTGTTCCACAGTAACCCTAGCCGCTGGTGGTTAACATATGATACTTCCACTGAATGGGTTTTTGAGGACATGAGCCTTGGTCTAAGTTGCCTCAATTCTTGCCAGGACTGTCCTTAAAATAGACAAATCCTCTCAGTTACCCTTTAATATAAAGTCCTTAGGTAAAACAGAGCTAAGTTATACAGTGTTTATAGAGGTATTATCACACAAATCTTAAATCTCCTACACATAAAATTTTTAATTTCATTTTCTGCCACGCACCTTTGGTGTAATGAGGAAGTACTGAGATGCCTTTTTTTTACAAGCAGTTTCAACAACCATTTGAAAAACTCTTCTCTCATTCACTGGATCCATTCCCTAAAAGGGGAAAAAAAAAAACTGTTCTCTTCACTATGTCATAAGCACCTGTATGTAATAAGTTCAATACTGCACTATTGATCCTCACCTGATTTATTTCATCAACAATCCTGAAAGGACATGTGTTGAGTTCTTGTAGAGCCATCAGGTACAACATAGTGGAAACACTCTTCTCACCTCCACTCTGATGATATGGAGTCAATTCATGAAGTTCAGTGCCACTGCGGAATTTGACTCTAATGCGAATCCCATACTTGTCGTACTCCTCCTGTAAAAGCCAGCACCTGTCGGACTCATTTTCTTCGTAATACAGCTTATTTTACAATTACATGCAATTTGAAGAAATTTATGACAAATATTCTACAAGGGTCTACAAACTACTCAGTTTCAACTTAAAATCAATATATTAATTCTGTTTCATCTATTTTCCTTAAATCTCATATACTCTTGTTAGAGAATTTTCAACAACACTCCTTCCCCATGACAATGATCTGTTCATTTCTGAATCCCTGGTAAGAAAGGTTTCATACACATTCAGAACATCAGTAGGAAAAAAAAATCTTGGCTAGAAAAAGAAGAAAACAATGTCCCTATAAATCTCATTAATCAGAAAAAAAATCAGGGCATTAGGGTACATGGTACTACCAAATTGAACAAAGGAGTGATGGTGGTGTGTAGGTTAAGATTCCATCTGAACCTCTTCAAGTGCAAGCAGTCCAAAATTCACCACAGCAATTTTCTTTTCATCCTTAACACAGGAAAACCACACACAAAGATTCCAACCCTGGCTTTTCTTTAACAGTAAAGTGACACTGGTCAGCAGCCTGAGTCAATGCAAAGGTGTCAGGTAACAGACATGATTCAAAAGAAGCATCATGCAAGGAAATACATTCATGATTCAGAGAAAAAAGAAATCTTCAGAGTACACATTAATATTTCTGAAGTTGTGTTCAGTTGTTCTGATCACAACTTCATGTAAGGAGAAATAAAAACTAGGATCTAAGGTCTCTAGACCCAGTATAATTTTAGATCCATTTGCACAGAACTGAAGCTAGGCTCAGGAAAGCAAACAAGGTACAGGCTAGCAAAACTTTGAGTAAGAAAGATTTACCCTCCAACATAGCCATGATGCTGTCAGAAAGTCAGGCCTTTGTTGCCAGACTATTTGGAATGCCAATTTCTACAACTGACAAGATGTTCAAGACCTGACAAGAACAATGCTCAAAACTCCCTGTGGGGAAATCAAGGAATGTGAGGGTTATCACTGCTAGTGGAACTCTGCTAGCCAAGGAAAGTCAAAATGTTCACTGAGGCTTCTGCTAGGACGTCAAGGAAGAACCCAGTGAAGTGTTCACATACTATCACAGATTCAGAATCACAGAATCAATTTTGTTGGAAAAGACCTCTGAGATAACAGAGTCCAACTTATTACTGAACACCACTATGTCAACTAGACCACCTCCTTAGGCAGTTAGTTCCAATGTCTAATATCTCCCTTTCTGTGAAATCTCTCCCAATGTCCAAGATTCCTCCTATTACTGTCACCAAGGACATCAACAGATCTCAAGTTACCGGCAAGGCAGGCTAACAGAGGTTTGAACTTCAGTGTCACACAAATATTTCTAAGAAAAGATAATTCTACCTCAAGAGTGTTTCCTCTTTATATCTACAGGTCAGGCAAAAGACCCTGCTGCAGCGAAGGGTAAGGAATCCAAGCTCAGGAACAGATTATCTACCTTTCTGCATTTTTGCCACTGATCCCCCCGAGCAAGGAAGTGGCACAATACCACTGGCTAACCTCTTAAAACTACTTGTGACATCTTTGGTATAGAAAAGCAAGACCTTCCAAAGAAGATACTCAGAAAGACAGTCCAGACTCCTTTTGCTTTTGAACTGCTTTAATGTTCCTTCTGTGTTCTCACTGCCAACTTACTTTTATCTAAAAGATAGTTTTGTGTAAAATAGATCTGACTCTCCAGGTAACTATCAAAAGACCAGAAAAGTCCATGTTTTAATGTCCTACTGTTTCATACTAGTCCCCATGTAAACATGTTTTATGCAGTTCATATACAGAGCCTTGTCGGACACTATTCTGCCCCGAGTAATAGCTACCACTTCAAATATTTTTTAAAAAGCTGCTTGAGTGTCATGGTTTGAGATAGTCCCAAAATCCAATTCCCTAGCTCCATCCCCCCCTCCCACATCTCAACCCAATGTGAGATGGGTTTTTCCAGACAAAACACACCAGACTCAGAGTGGGGGAAAGGGAATATATTACAATGACTGTACAAATAAATATCCTAATACTTTATACACACGATCACAACTATCTCTACCATGACATATAGTATTTACAATGGATCAGATCTCTTCTCTCCTCCAAATAAAAGTCCAGGAGGGAAAGAAGGACAGATCCCTTCCAGTCCCAAGCAGGAGTCTCTTCTAAGGCAGCAGGTCTCCTCATCTCATGCATGCAGCAGTAACTGGATTGTTGTAGCTGGATCTCTGTTCAATACACACAAGGGGGTCTCCAAGCCCCTCGGCTCTCCTTCGGTCCAAGCGAAGGCCTCACCTGTGGGCTGCCAGCAGGGACCAGACTCGCGTCACCACAGGTATATCACGAAATGCAGGGGCATCTTCGTGAAAGTCCCTTCCTCAGGGGATTGAAATTCCCCTTTGCAGAGCTCTGTGCTCTGTCTCAAGGCTCTAGGGGCGCGAAGCCCTCCTCCACATTCCTCTCCGTCCCGGTCCAGCTTCCCAGGACGCTCTGAGCTTCTCAGCTCCTCTCTCTCTCTCTCTCTCTCTCTCTGGTGCTGCATGTCCAAAACTGCTCTCCAAAATAGGAGTCCATCTCCGTCTTTTTCTCAGAGGGATCAAAGGAGTTTGGGGGGGGCAGGTCTGGTATCAGTTCCTACCCCCAGAACTCCGTAGCTCTGCTGCTAGCTTCTGCTGCTTCTCCGGTTCAGGTCTTATCAGTTGGCTTTTAGCCATAACCTCTGGACGCTGCTGCCGCTTCTGCTCTGTCTCTGCTCACTCACAGTGGAAAACATCTCCCAGCTCACAGCTACAGACACATAGTCCAGCTTAACACTGTTCCAAGTCTCTGTAGCCCCCAACTGGGGCTGGGGGGCAGAGGCCCCCCCCAGAGGGCTCCTGCCCTCTCCTCGTGGCTCCTACAACATGGCCACTTTACCTACTACCCAAACTACAACTCTTCTCTTCCGGTGCTTGTGATATGTTTACATTTTTTGCAGGAGCGCCCATTGGACAGAACTTCAAAACTTTCAGGGGTTTCCACCCCTTGGGGGTTACCACTTTTCTTAGCCTCTCGGGGGAAAACAAGATTCAAACCACTGAGTTAATTTACAATAGCAAAAAAAAAAATAAAAGCTCAAGTCTTAATTTTCACTATTGGAGTCTATGCATTAACACATGTAAGTTCTGAAATCGTAACTATAGAGATCAATTTAAAACAAAATATCCAACTTCTTTTCTGTTCACTGCGCTTACTATTTCTTCCCAAATTCTACTGATGCTTTAAACTCTTCAGAGGTAAACCCTACTGAGAGCATAACAGGATGGGACCAATGACTCCTGCTTCCAGAACAGACAAAATGCCAGCACACTCCACTAGAAGCTGCATGTAGAACAAAATCAATACCTAATAATAGTAGATACAGATGTTAACAGAAGAACACAAATCAGCTGAAAATGCAGAATCAAATCATTAATTTCATAAATCTGAGTCACAGCTTCTAACCAAGCTCTGTAAGTTGCAAGCCTGTTCCACAAGTCAAGACGTGAAGTCCTATGTATCTGGATAAAGACCCAATTTTCTTCAACTGAGACTGGTAAGTAAGTTCAGTACACAAAGTGTTCAGTAAAAGTTCATTATTTTTTAAAAATAACATCTCCAAATGACCACTTGTTACTTTCCTCTAGCAATAAATGGACAAAAGGTGATGCAAAAGAATGTTATTCTTCCATATGAAAAATAAATCTTACCTCATTTTCCACATGAAGATCAACTTCACCAACACACTGCATAGAACTAAAGAACTTACTGAACTTAGCATTAATTTGTTCAATCATGCCTTTCAAGAGGTTTAGCCACCTTTCTTTGACCTAAAAGTAGACAAACCCATGTAAAGCCAGTTCAAAAACTGAATTTTCTCTTAGAGTTAGCATTTAAAGAAACATCATAATTAGGGAAGCTCACATTTCAGTTTACACTCAAAACAATTTGAAATCTTACCCTTTATTTCTGTACATACATTTGTTCTATAATGTATAATGAAATAAGATTATAATGATACCAAAGTGATAACTTGAGCCATTACCTGTGAAATGTTTTGCCTATAGTTATTCAATTCATTTTTCTTTTCCTCTAGATATTTTGTCAACTGCTGTATTTCTTGTGTTTGCTTATTGTATTCTTCAACAACCTGCCAGAATAAAAAAAGGTAATCAACAAAATGTTTCCCAATTCTAACCTTCACTGTAATAATATCACACTGCACTGATAATGTTCAAACACAATTATATACACTATTGCACTGCACACTAAACATTTCTAGCTTTAAAGCAAAGAAATTGTAAAGCATTACCTCTTTCACTTTTTTTTTAAAAGGCACAGAACACACTGTTCTCTTGGAACAACCTACTTAAAATCTGAATAGATGCAGAATCTGGCATTTACAGCACATTGTTCCTGCTGTCTAGCTTTTTATACCTATACCAAGGGATGTAGCACAGAGTGGAAAGCAAGTACAGTGCAAGTAGAGGGAGAGGAAGAGTGAGTGGAAGGTAAGCACTGAACATACCGAAGCATTCAGGCCTGTGAAACAGGAGGCCCTGGTCTTCTCTTCGTTCAGAAGAGCATCAATTTCCTCCAATGTGTTTGGAAGAGCCTGAAAACTCTACAAGAGAAAGGATGCAAGTGTTACAAAGCAATACTAATTAAGGACTCACATTTTCTAAAAAGAAATTGAATAAACCATAAAGTATTCTATTACTTTTAATCAGGATGTTGCATATTCAAAATTTAACACAGCAAAATTCCCTTTACAAACTACTTTGGACAGAGAAGGAAGTTAGACAAATACGGCCTCTAATTATTTCTGTGAACAAAATACTATGGATTTTAATTGAAATCTCAGATCAAATTTTCTCTCCCCTGTGCACAAAACAAAGTGATAGTCAGAGGGTATTCCAGCACTATTTAAAGGTTCTTTAAAAGGTTAAGTGACAATAAAAGAAATACACATTATCCTTTACTGAGAGCCCTCTAATATAAAATAAAGAATACTCTTTGCAGAAGCTATACATTTAAGACAGATGTGGAGATTTGGTTTTGTACATACACTTTGCAATTCTCTTGGAAAATCTTGATCTGGACTCAATTTGCAGACCTGTCGAGCTTGCTTCAACAGCTCCTTGCAGTTCTCATAAAGAACTCGCTTCTTATCATCCAGTTCATGAAACCATTGCTGTCAGAAATGTTAAAGATATTTTAAAAAAATACACCTTATTTTTAAATTTTATTATGAATTTCTAGAGATGACACCAGCATACTGGCAACAAACCACATATGAAGCAGAAGTGAAATCAGACTGAATGTTAGAATATTGTAAAAATTTGTTTCAACAAACAGAATTCATTATACCTCTCTGCTCCAAGTCAACGGATGCCAAGGTAAAATGTCAAAAGCAAATTCTTCTAACACAGGTAAATTTATTTTCTCCCAACTAAACAAGTGTGCATGTAGATTTAATAGATGCCTCAAAATAGACTATTTTACAGGAAGTTACCTATAAGCTGTTGCAAGCCTTACATTAGATCACATTTAAATGTATTTATCTCATTAGGAAAGCACAGTGGACATGATGTACACTGAATGATTATTTCAGCTGACATTTTACCAAGTAAACATCATCATTTTACCAAGTAAACATCACACAATCAGAAGTACCTAATTTGTTGTTTCATATTCTACCTCTGTAATAAGAGCTAGAAAAATACAAAAGAAACACACACTATTTTTAAACTAGTGCTTAAAAGTATTTGAAATGCAGGTATGGTTCTGGTTTCACAGTGGTCTCAAGGTTAAACTCTTTGGAACTTACTACAGGTAAGCAGCTAACTCAGCCCATGACTGTTACAATGCAATAGTATGTCAACAGTCATTTACAGCAGTTAAAATACAGTACATAAAATATGGCACCTTCACAAAACACCAAGCTAAAGATTATGTCAAATAAGCAGTATTCAGGCAAAAGAATTTGGAAAGTCTGCAGTCTCTCTCTCCACCTGACCCCAGCAATCGCACTCACTCATCTCTCTGTATGTGGAATGCTTTCTGCTTCCAACTGCTGAGCCTGCAGTGTTTGGGAGTGATTGCTCACTACAGCCTACCAGCTCAGGTGAGCACCACTGCAAGACAGCTGGGAGATGCCACTCAGAAGGGAAAAGGACTACATACAAACATACTGGTAGATTTTAACCAGGGTTAATTTACTATACATTTGCTCAGTGATTACACATACATTCCATCTTTTCAATTGACCAGTACACTGCAGGAATACATTATTTCCACCTTTTTTCAGAGGCACAAAATTCTAGTTCAAAAATTCATATGCACAGTATTTTCCTTCAGCGCTTTCTTCTGGCAGTTTGGAAAGTTTAGTTATATTCTTATACTATGAGAGCTTTATCTTTCCAATTATTGTTGTTGTGTACCTCAGTTAAATATGGGAGCCCTCCAGTGGTGAAATAATTTCAAAGCTTTCCTTTGGAGATTATGCAATTAGAGAAACACTTATTTTGAAATACAGGATGCAGACATTGATAGCAACTCTCATTACTTTCTGGCAATTTAATCAATCCTTATTCATTAAATACAACAGAAGTAGTAGTAATAGATGTGACTGTGAGTAATCAACCACAGAGTTCTCACACTCAACTCAAGAATTAGGGCTGCTCTTCTCAACATGTATCAAATCAACAATCCTGTTCTTCCCCTCTCTCCACACCAAGCACTATATTTTGCTTTAGAGATAAGAAATTACAGTCTCCATAAACACACTGTATTTTTCTACACTGTTTTTCAGAAAGGTTGAGGAAAACAAAAAAGACCTTTTTAAGGTCTTTTCTGAAGACTTCATGAAGTCTACTGCAGAGAAGGAAGGAAATGTCACAGGGGTGGCAAGAAGGACTGGCGTTAGAGCCATACAGATAAAACAGTAAAGGGAAGATGTCGCTTTTTCTGTTTACAGCCAAGATCTTATAGTACACTGAATTGGCATAAACAAACCTGTACAGCACAACACTTACGTTCCATTGGATATCTGCATATGTCACATAATACTTTAAATAAAAAAATTTTAGGAATGTTTTAGAAAGTTCTAAATTAAAATGGGACCCAGAAATTCAAAGCCTTAAAGGCTTAATCTGAAATGTGTTTGACTTCATGATCATGAAGGCAAAGGATACAGTCAGCAGTACCCATACTTTTTTATATAAGGAGCATTGATTTAATACTTATGTGTTTGACCATTTCCAGAGCTCAAGTCAATTCTGAATCATTTGAAGTGGGTAATCTCAACTCTCAATTGTACCTAAAGCTTCCACTTGAAGCCCTGCAGAGCTGCATGGAATAAGAGTTCAAGGTGATCTCTAGGCACTGCAAATGCCAAGTAGATTCAACATGGAATATGCCTGATCCAAGCCAAATAAAATTCTTCAGGGAAGAGGAAAATACATGTTTGGCAGTGGAAACTTCAGTATTCAACAGAAAGACTGGAAAGAAATAGACATTGGATGTGATTATGAAGTGTGTACCAGAATAAATGCACTGACAATCCAACAACAGGTTAAGTTTCAATTTTCATTCAGCTTTGCCAGTTTACTGTCTTGGCCACATGCTAAATAAAAGGGTAAGGTTCCTGTTGATTTCCTGAAGGTGCTTCAATAGAACAATCGTAGGTAAAAACAGTAGGTCTAAGAATTGCCATTTTGAACAGAGATACTACCATAAAAATGGTAAGTCTAGAGAAAACCTTAAATTTGTTTTAGCCAACAGTCTGTAAATAGCTGTATCCACGTACTTCAGGAAAGTTCTGCACTAGTACAGAGCTCCAATTACAGCTTCCATAAAGGATTCTACCAAAGAGCAGAAATCAATTCTATTCTGTATGCACAAGTAACTCTACTCTGTTGCACTCATCAGTACTGCAATTGGTTTTATGCAAAATAAGAAGCTGGTTAAAGAAAATAGAACTTGCAGTAGTGAACCACTCCTCATGAATTTGTTTGAACCCATGCCTGTAAATGAACAAAGCAAGTCAATTACCAAGACTTTCAAACAACCATCATAAACAAACATGCAGGCAACTGTGGCAATTACCTAATGAGCAAATGGGGCTAACAATCCTCCTTAATGTTCAGTATGGGTCACAAACACGGGTTTTACTTCCCAGGCTCATTAAATAAATTAAATACAAAGGTAAGATATCACTATAGTGCCCACTTGAACCATAGTGATGTGATAAAAACCCCTGAAATCTGTTGTTGCTAACTGGACTTGTTCAAAAACATGTCCTTTTTGAGCCTTTCCACTTAAATTGTTAAAAAAAATGAAGCAACAAACAACCTATCTCTCCACATTGTCCTACTGCGGAGACCTCAAAAAAGGTTTCCACTTAGATGTCCAAAGTGGGGTTTCTGTTTGGTTCAAATCTCTATCAGATATTTACTCAGGTACTATAAAACCTCAAGCCACTAGAGGAAAGCTTTCTTAAGCAAAAAACCCCTAATCTCCTCATAGTAAAATCTAGAAGGGTCTTCTACACTTACACAGCATACAGGGAAGTATAGCTTTGGATTTCCATGTACATTGAAAATTAAAATGCACTTGAACACTCAGAGGAGTTTTCCTCCAGAGCAGGTGCACTTTTAGAAATTATAATCACTGTGATTACTAATTTTAGGGTTTTATTTGTTTTAATGTTCATTGAGTCAACCATCAAAAATAAAGCACTGATATGATTTCTTCTAGTGATGGGGTTGAATGTAACCCAGTAATGACAAGTAATGGGATCCCACATGACTCAAACATCTCTTCACTAGCGAAGGAGGCAATTTTTGTTTAAAAACTATCAGAACATTTACCTCACAAGTACTGTCTACTAAGCTGACCAGACATCTAACTATGCACCAGCCCAAGCTTCTCTCTAAAATGTTGAAGATGTGGGTAGAGACAACTAAAAACATTAAATAAATTTCCCAGTGAAAATACACACTGCTCCCATGGCTTTGTAATACATTCTTACTCCTTATTGAGCTCTAGCAACAGTCATTTGCATTGGATTTTGATAAACTCTGAATAAAAGGTGCATCGTGTGACAACTGATGCAACACCGTTTTCCAAATAACGTGCTGGACTTGTCTCTGTCTTCAAGTCACTTTTTGCTCCTCTTAGGAAGTTCTCCTCTGCCCAGTTTTCCTGCAAGTGATGGAAACCATAACCTCAAGTGGTTTTCTAAAGACATGCCAAGGTCATTCTTTTTGGAAATATGTATCCATATCCATGCAAAATAACTATCACTTACCTTTTGAACTGCTTTCCAGTTCTTATTTTTATGAATCCAACTGAACTAGCAGTAGGTTATAGGTAAAAAAAAAAAAAACCCAAACAGAAAACTTACCCCTCTTTGCTTTCATAGTTTACTCCCCAGAGCATTTAAAGCTTGTACCACCACACAAATACAAAAATTGACCTCTATGCAGCAATCCATGAGCATCACAGCATCCTCTCTACTCTTCGAAAAGAATATCTGCCTCTAAAACTAATTCCTCAGAGACTGTCTTTTTACCTGAACACAGCATAGCTTCCTAATGTGATCAATACAAGGGCCATACCTCCTCCTTTCTGTCCGCAAAAAAAGGCATTTAATTACAGCACGAGGCAATGAGTTATAAAAGAAAGGTAAAATAGTTCTGTTCTGCTGCTGCACTTTCTGGTTCATCTTGAGTTGGTATTTCCCACGTGGGTCAGAGCTACCTGTCCATGGACAGACTCAGAAGAAAAATAATACTTCCAAGTGACAGCTAGCGTTTTTACACACACTATGCATTTCAGCAAAAAAGATCCAGGGTATGACTGTTTGGGCACATTTTCATAGAAGCTTATCTGTCTTGAAGTCAAACTACAGAAATCAAGGCTAAATATTTAGCAGTACTAATACCCACTCCTAAGCAAAGACAGAAAAGTATCCTTTTGAACACCATAAAGACTTCCACATAAGATGATGTCATAGTAGATATCTCAGTTTTCATAGAAGTTTTTACCTCTGCAGCTTTTAGCTGTACAGTTCCTGGTTTATACTCTGATTCTAGTTTGGCCTTCTCAGCAATCACCTTACTCCTTCGAAGAGTCAAAATCCCCTTGAGGATGCTCAGTGGAATGATATCCTACAAAGAAAACAGAACAGATAATTTTTTTTCCACCAGAGACTCAAAACCAATATAATCACTATCAGGGTTCAGAAATTATCCAGTTTTTTTTAGTCATAACACACAATCTCACACTGTGTTCAGCTCATCAACACTGCTGTCAAATTCAATGAAAAAGGTGACTTATTGGTGACCCAAGTTCTTCAAGATGTACACTCGCCAAGTACTTTTATCTCTAAATGTGTATACACACACACACACACATCACTTTCAACTAAACAATTTTACATCAAAAAAACCCCACATTCTCTTTCCCTTAACCATATGTGAAATGTAAGAAAAGCCAAGGCAGTCTCAATTGTTTCTCAGAGACAGAATTCGGTGGACGTCATGGTGGATTTTGGTGGACGCCATATGTCACACAGAGATGACAAGAGGTCAAAAAATAAACATGAAAGATATATACATCTCTTAATGACAATACAAGTTGATTGACAGATGCACAGTGACTCCAGTGCCTTGTTTCTTAACTGGAAAAGTGTCTGACAACAGAAGGAGGTTCTATTTGGGAAGCTTCTTAACAGGCTTTAGTGATTCCCAGAACCTGATTTGACAGTGTCGACATTAAAATGCTTGTTTTTTTAAACAAGTCGGCCTCAGGAATGATCCAGAGGCTTCAAAATCAGCAACAGATTCTTGACTGCTTGAAGGGTATCTTCAGACTTTAAATTATGGGGCATTGAGAACACCAGTTTACCTCTTTTTTTTTTTCTTTTTAATGATTGGCTTACAAATATGAAAGAACCCTCCCCCTTAATGAAAGGGAGGACAAGGTTTCAGCTGTCAACATAGACAACCTACAAGATGAAGATTTGAGTGTGTTAGCTTCTGACCACAATGGTGAGCTATGATCTGAAAAGATTTGATATTGAATTTCTGTAGTGTGAACTTGGACATAGGAAAATGTCTATTTCCAATTCTCTTAAACAGCTTAAAACTATCAGAACTTAAACTGATAGCTTAAACTATCAGAAATGCAAACTGAAAAAAAAAATAAAAAGGGAGATAAAAAAAATGGAAAACCTTAAGATTATTCAGTAACAACAACACAAACAGAGCTACATCTAAAAGCAGTGCCAGAATCTGTAACTATGGAACGTGGCTGTTTCTGTCAACTGGTTGTAAAGTATTGACATGTATTAGGTACGTGCCAGGTACACTCTGCCGTGTGTGTTTGTGTAAGTACACATGCAGCCTGTCTCTCTAGTTGACTCATGAACTCTTTTAAAAAAAGAGATTATATTACCATTCACATACACACACAAATCCTGTCTATTTTAAATTTCCCTCTGTGGCAGAAATGAGTATGTCTGAAACATACAACTGAAGTTTTTCTCACTTTAATAACCTACAGCTAGTATAACTACAGAACCTAATAAAGAAAATACAAAGACTCAACTTTGGAAGCATTCATGAAGTTTGGTTTGGGAACAACTAGATATGTATGGATTTCAACTATTGTGATGAAACATATAATGAAATATCTTCCTTGTACCAGACCATTTTCTTCTTTTCAGTATGTACTAGCATGTATTTGCTACAGCACATCAAGTGTGAAAATTGAGTTAACACACAGCTGAAATAAATCCTTTCTGCAATCAATAACTATTTCAGGCAAATACCATCCATCCTCCCCTACACTCCTGGTATTCTGAGAAATACACAGTATGTGTCAGATCTGTTTTCCTGTACTGGGTGAAAAAGAATTTAAGAGACATTCTTCAGGCAGGTCATACAGTACTCAGTAAACAACTTCAGCTGCACTTTACAACAGCAGCACTTTGCACAAGTTTTGAGAAGTTACTTTTCAGCACTGTTACTAGCTTCACAAGTTCTGTAATTTCTGTGAAGTAATCTACAGTTTAAGTAATACTTTTAACATGGCAGGTGTCTTCTGCCATTCTTTGGCATTTTCAAACTACTGTGGCTGGCTGACCCAAAGGTGATCTCTGAAACAATGCCATTGCTGCCAAGTCCACACCTATCAACAAAAAGAAACAACCCATCCATTTGGAGTATTTTTTTCTGTATTATATAAATATCAGCAATTGAAGTATTTAGAAATCATCCTCACTTCAAAGGTAACACTCAGCTCTTTTCAGGGGTAAGCAAGAATATGTTTTGATGTTAGCAAGTGACGGCAAAGGGAAAACACACATGCTCAAAGCAGTTGCAAGAACAGGATCATTTCTTGCTGAGTGCACAAGTAGATTCCCTTGGAAATAAATGTCTTCTAGTTACTAAAACAAACCAACCAAACCCCATCAATCCTCCCCCCCACCCCCACCCCCCCAAAGAAAACACCTAAGAAAATTCACCTTATAGCGTCTTCCATCACTAGGACTTGCAGGCTTAAGTTAATGCAACAATTAAGTCCAGACTGTTTTCTGAGTTAAAGAAAAGCCTTATGACATTGGAGCCTGAGACCTGAGTATCTTTCCCATCCTTGACATTTTCCACAGTCACAGACACTCAGGTCACTTTTTCACATAAGTAATGACTAGTCTTTTCTCAGTAAAAACAAGAACAGAAAGAAAAAAAGGAGATGATGAACCAGGGTGGAAGAAAAAGTTTAGAGTTAGGATGTATTCAGAAAACATACTGGATGAAATAGTTACAGAGTTCATTCCTGTATTTACTGAATCAAACCACGGATTGTTAAAATTTCAGTCACAGACTCTCAACACAAGCAAATGATCTATAGATCAATGACAGATGAACAAGTTCAAGTTCATAAAACCTTCAAAAGAACTTTCTCTTGAAGAAAACTAGCTCAAACATTTACAGGAATGCATACAAATGCTGCATGTTTCCTACTTAAACTAAAAGAATTGGACTTTTCCTATTATTGTGAGATTAGCTCAGCTGATTAAAGCATGGTGCTAATAAAGCAAGGTTGTGGTTTCAATCCCTGGATGGACCATTCACCTAAGAGTTGGACTTAGTGATCCTTGTGGGTCCCTTCCAACTCAGAATATTCTGTGAACTCTGTGAATAAAAGTGGAACACATACCAAGATACAAACACATACCTTTGTGAGATGCATAAACTCAGTAACAAGTTCTGCTTTCTGCTTATTTATTTCTTTGATCTTTAGATTTGCCAGTTGAGATTCCTTCTCTATATCAATAGCATCTTGTTCCAGCTGTCTTAAACTACAGGAGGAATCAATATTTGATTAATCATTATTAAAAATAAGTTGTAATAAAAATAAAAAAGTTCTCTAATTTGATGATAAACCAATAGTTAGCAAGGATATGAATTTGTAAATCTAAACATTCCAAATACATTAGAAGCATTCCCAATCTGCTGTTTTTAAACTGAAGACATAAAAAAGACAAAAAAATTAATCCAATTTTGGCTACTAACAGCATCAGCATCCCTCCACAAGCAGAGTCCTTTACTTCTGTAAATTTCAAATTAGAAAAAAATCAGTATAAGGAATGACATTTTTCTTCTGCTCCTATGTCTTTACAACCATACAACATAGGAGAATTCAGGAAGTTTGCTTATTTCTTGTTACATTTACTACCAAAATAAAACCTCTGCGTCCTCATCTTAGCACAAAAACCAGAATTTTCACTTGTCCTAAACTTCCAAAACACGCAAGAAGTTCATATGAAATAATCGTGACATCTTAGTGAGTTGCAAAGCATTTAGAATTGCCAAACAGGTCAAGAGGACGATCCAGGAAATTACAAACTAATTGTTCTGACTTTGATCCCTAGAAAACTCCAGAGCAAGGCCCCTTGGAAAATAATTCTAGAGACATAAGAGAGATGGTGATCAGGAACACTCAGAAAGCATTTATGAGGGGTACATCATACCTGATGAATCCAACTGTAAAAGAACAAGGTGACAGGAGACCAAATGGTTGTCATTTACCTCAATTTTAGCAAGGCTTTCTGTTAAAAGCTGATAAAAGCTCACCTGCACACATATAAAGGAGAGACAACAGCAGGTGAGGGAAGCCCAAGTAACACCCTACACCTTAGCTACTCACAGGCCTGTGACAGTAGTCAACAGCTCATGAAATTCCCATGTCCCCAAGCCCAGAGGAGCATAGGGGCACCCTGGCAGACAGGAACCCAAATTCAGAACTCAGAGGAAGGGACACCCTGTAACCCCGGACAGCCTCAGCACCAGTGTCCAGGTGTGAAACCCAACAAGATAAATCAATACCACAGCACCCTCTGGATTAAGGGAGTGTTGCTTCCTTGAGGTGGAACTGAATCATAGAACAGTTTAGGTTGGAAAAGACCTTTAAGATCATTGAGTTCAATCGTTACCCTAACACTGCCAGGTCCTCAACAACACCGTGTTTCTAAGAGTCACCTTTGCATGTCACGTTACAAAACCGAAAAAACAACCAAAATAAAACAAAAAGCCACTCTGATAAGGTAGTAAAATACAGCCCTCATTTAATTTCAGGCTCTGAAATGCAAAAATATATTTGAAAAAGCTATTGTCATTTAAGGTTGCAGGGGTACCACATGGGGCTCCAAGGATGAATGAGAACATGCCTCTCTGTGCCTCCCTCTGCAAGATTAAACAGCAGTCCGCAACCCTAATTCAACTGCTGGCACCACCTTTGGTGACAGTTCTCCTGGCAAAGGAAGAGTCACACCTCCTTCCCCACCCAATTATCATGAAATCACATGTCACAGGAAGAGATCTGCTTGTCTGTGATGGCTGCATCTGGCTGGAGAAGAGTGAGTAGGACTTAAATGACAGCCACCAGAGTGGCACCACAGGTCAGAGGTGGACATGGAGCCAGCACCTGGTACAAGTGGAAGTGTGCAAGAGTGTTTGATCCCTAACAAAGATCAAGCCATACTAGATGGGAAGTGGCCTGGGAGCCAAGGGAGTGGGTATGTGTGTCACTAAGAGTGAGACCACAGGAAGAAATGGCTACTGGAGAGACCAGGAGAGTCCAGCCGGGCTGCTGCTTCTACTGGCGAGACCTGTATGGCTGCTGCTTCTACTGGTGAGATGTGTATGTATTTTAGGGGTAAGATGGCAGGGGTAATGGCTATGAGGCAGGGATTGGGCGAGTCTTAGCTACCTCTATACATTTATATAGCCTCGGTGTCTCTGAGGGAAGGACCATAGAAAGGGCTACTGGGAAACTACAGAGTCACAGCCAGTTCAGTGTGCATGTACACATGGGTGAGACAATCTGTCCAAGTAACAGGAGCAGGGCTACAGCCTCAGGGACTTGCATTCCCAGGTACCAGACAGTGAAGAGACTGAGGTCCAGAGGCAGTTACTGTGCAGATTCAGTGTCTAGACCCAGCTACTCATGGGATCCACGTTGCTCACAGGTATGCATAAAAGCCTTTCTAGGGGAGCCCCACGCTGCTCAGAGGGAGTAGAAACATGAGGCAGCCACTGGTGCTGCATTTGCGCCATTGCTTTGTGCGTCTATCTGTGCTGTATGGTCATGTGTAAATACTTAGATGCTGTTCAGATGTGTTCTGTGTATCTGGTGGGAAGTCAGGATTAGCCTCACTATTGGATGCAAGTGGGAGGACTAAGCTGCATCAGCTCCACCTTCCCCTCAGTCTGCTTGAACCAGACTCATTTCTGTAACTTTTTCAACGCTGTCTCTCACACTACAGATGTACTGAATTTTGAAGACCACAAGTCTGAATTAATGAAAGACTAGATTAGTAAAAAAAGATAGCCACTCTTGAGTTTGTTGTATCCTGCCTGGAGGTCAGTATCAAGTGGGGTACCATAGGACTATGTTCTACGACCTGTCCTGTTTAACACTCCTGCCAGTGACACAACAAGCAGACAGAGGGCCCCTGTCATCATGTTTTCTGATTACACTAAACTGGGGGGAGGAACAGGCCTGCTCTTTGGAGGGATCAACAGAATGCTCATGAGATTCAGCAAGGACAAATGCAGAGTCTTGTACTGAGAAGCAGGTTGGTCTGGCAGTGATACAGGCTCAGGACAGACTGACTGCAGCAAAGTTCACAGTGAAGGACTTGGGGTATTGGTGGAACATGAGCTGTGCACGAGCGGGCAGTGTGCCTGGGCAGCAAACACAGTCCTTGGCTGTATGAGTGGAAGCACAGGCAGGATGAGAGTGATTTTTTTCTCTGTTCAGTACTGCACATGGTCAAGGAATGACAGTGGTCCAAAGCTGAAACAAAAAAGACTGAGAGTGGATGTCAGTGCTGTCTACTGCCTTCTGGGAGTGTGAGTTTAAATGAAATACCTCTTCAGCCATGCCCAGATTCTGCCTTAAGACAAAGCATAACGGAAGAACTAACTGCAGAGGCCCACAAAACAAAAGAATGTTATGAAAAATGCTATGGACAATTAGGTCCAACTCAAACCCTGACACACTTACTTAGTACCATTTATGTACATTATGGTATTATCTAGACATGTGCTGCTAAAACAGATGAATATGGTAATATTAGGGGTCACTGCATGGAATTATTCAAACTGGAATCCTACGATTTTATTACAGGAAACCATCTGGAATACTGCTACCTGGTGCCTTAGATACTGTCTTAAATCTTAACTTCTAAACACCTCACTTGTCTTGATTATCTGATGCTAAGCCACTGGTTACTTTGTAAAAGCACACTGTAGTAAGAAGGTGGCAAAAACAACTTTGTTATTAAAATGTTCATTTTGCATAAGATAATATGGCTTGTTTCCTACCTATCATACTTCAAAGCAATTTTTGATTCCAATTGTCTCCTTCTGTTTCCTCTCTCTAAAAGGTCCTTCTTCTGTTGCCTGAGCTCATTGTCTCTGTGTTCCAGATGTTTCTGTCTCTCAAACAACGCAGTCAAACGCATATCCAATGACTTCGACATGTTATTGATGTCCTGAAATGAACACACACCACTAGCATTCTTACTACAAATACACCATACTAACAACATGCAAGTATGTTCTTCTTTTTGTATAGTAAAATGGGTAGTAGTTCACAACATATACAGTACAGAAATAAATTCCTACCTGTTGTTGGTTTTCCAACTGCCTTCTTTCATCTGTATCCACAGAACCACTGAGAAACTGTGCTGCCCTCAGGAATGTGTTAGTAGAGAGGGTTCGATTTGTATAAGAAGATACTTTAATAATATATCTTTCTTCTGCTGTGTATATTTGCCTAAATTTGGTTTCTCGTATGACCTAAAAAACACACAAAAATATTAATCTGACAAAAGCATTGCTTAAGGTAATGCTTTTCGGAACAACGAATAAACTAAAATCCACAGCAAAAAAATTCAGCTTATGCAAGACTCTGACTTGCTAACAAGCTTTGCAAAAAGATGATGCTATGTTTAATGCATCATTATATTTGTAATTCAGACTGGTGAGCAAAGAACTGTTAACTGTTACTCTGTCATAAGCAGTTAAACAGGTTATGACTATTACTATATTACAGATACCAGAAGCAACTGTTAATATTTGTATTGTATCATGAACAAGGATTGTACTGGCTGCAGATGTATGACATGTTATAGGTGTAGCCTGCGTAACACAGAAATAAAGTACTCAAGAAACTAAAAGATGAAGTCATAAAGTGAGTTGTAATGCATTATCTTCAGTCAAGTAAATGCTTCTGGAGAAATAAGGAGGTATAAAAATACTAGTTGCTACTTTTAAATTACTCATATCAAAAAGGATATGGTAAATCTTCGGTTATTTCTAATAATGCAAGGTAACACAGTACTTCAAAAAGATATAAAGACATAAAATGTCCAGTAAACCAGAAAACAGCAAAAAGCCTCCACAGGATAAGATAAATCTGACCAAAAATTTTGTTCAGTTTATATACACAGCACCAGCTGTATTCTCTTGATTTGGTTCAGTAAAGAGTGTTTACTTTGATTTACCACTCAGACTCTGGTTGACAACTGTCCTTGTTTCAGCCAATAAAGAGTTAATTTTCTGCCATAGCCAAGAAAGGGCACAGCTGAGGGGGCATGGTCCATGACCTCTTAGGTCATCAGGGAAGAGATACAACATACAGGTGAACTCGTGATGGAGGGGTGAACTGAACCATGGACAGTCTCCAGGTTATCCACAACCATGAAACACTGCAATGAAGCAGCCAAATGAGTGAAGCCTCTGTGGTAAGGGGAGGGCGACAGTCGAAATATAAATACAAGGGGCCTGGTAGACTGATTACTGACCTGCATCCCCCTCTTGTCTACTGCAAAAAATTAACTGTCTTTGGCCCAAACCAGGACACTGACTTGGAACAGCATACAGGTGAAAGACAGATTTAACTTCCTGTGAAGTACTGTATTAAGACAATTGAATTTGTTAAAATGTCTTGCAGTATATTAGTCTATAATGAACTGTTCCCACTTCTAAAGGACAAATAAAAGGCGAAACAAAACCACTAAAGCAATTTTTTTGTTTTCTCCAGATTAACTTGCCAAAAAATTCCCACAATAAAACTCTAGACCATAGGTGTTTGTGCTACTTCAGATACTTTACCCTTTCAATCATGTCTCTGGTCTTCTCTGTTCCCACAGGAACCTCATGAACATGATACTGGTAACATAGATAACTCATCACAGGACGAGGAGCATCAAATAACTCTCGTAAATATGAGAAAAATCCATACTGGCTGAAGGAAAAAAAAAAGCACCCATCAGAAATCAAATTTAGCAGGTAAGCAAGCTGAAGTTACTAAGTCAGAAAGAAGTCCCACTAACCCAGAACTGAACTGGTTCAAAAATCTGATTTGCATAGAAAATTCTAATATATAGCAACAGCAAAAAACAACTGCATTTAAAACCATCCCCCCCAATACAATCTGGTACATACTGTAATTCCTCAATAGGTCTTGAAGGGAGGCTTTCAGCACATGATGCAGCAGGTGCGCATACAGCATTCACTCTTAGTTTCTGATGATCACGTATCTATATTAGATTTGGTAAAGAAGACCAGAAAAATTCACCACACAAAAATAAAGTATTTATTATCAATTTACAGCATCAGAATTCTTTTAAACTGATGACCTCCGGAAGAACCCACATAAATACACTCTGGTTCAGGTATAACCAAGTTCTCTAAAAACAAACTCTGTTAATGTCTCTAAGTATTATGCACTACAGGAAAACAAAAGCAATCAAATCCAGAGCCAGATGTTCAGCCTGAACAGTTAATCTGGATGTAATAAGGAAGCCCATGGTCTCAAGTTGTATAGCCATTTTGCACAGAGAATGGTAGACCACTGACTGCAAACATGCTGAAAAACCTAACCCTAACAGCGCAGAAAAGACTGGGGATATAAATGAAACATCAGTTTAGCTAGTTAAAGCAGCCTTGCACCGGGTTCCACAACCTGCAGGCAAGACAAGCCCTCAGAATCTCAGATATCACCATTATTGTTCATGTATATAAAAATCACTAGCTTCTGTGAAGGGCAGACCTGTGAAGGTCTTCAAAAATTGCAGGACAGTTTGTCATTGAGTACACTATTCTGTGGACAGTAGATAGGAAGCATTATGACAGTTTAACACCATATCTTATGGCTTTTTCCTCCTGCATCATCTACCCGGGAACAATCTCCTCTATGATTCAGAAAGGAGCAGTACTAAGAAAATACAAGCCTGATTTGCTACTTGGACCATTGCATCTCACAGAAGATGCTCTCTTGTCTCTTTCGTGAGAAGGCACTGCAAAATCTTGGTACTCAATTTGTAGATCCCCACTCTGGCCCATTTTCTTGTACACAGTATTTTATATTTAGCAATTACCACCTAGTCAAAAAAGACAAGAAGGTATTTCTAAAAAGACATTCTTAATATTTCTGCATTCCTCTACAGAATGTTACTCTAAGATTTAAAAAAAATCTTACTGATTAAGAAAACCTTAATCCAGAAGAAAACCTTTAAACACTTTGTATTAGCTATTGGTCCAATCAAAACTTAATATTTACTTGGTAAACTCCAAAGTTTAAGGCTCCTACATCACTATTTAATCGAATTTTAAAATGGGTGCCAACTTGCCTCTACAAGAAACACTTCCATATCTTCTTGACTCTCAAAAACAAAAGCCCTCATGTCATCGCTTGAAATGTGGTTTTCAATATATTTAGCATGTCTACTGTCTCTTGGATTGATCTAATAAAAAAAGATAATGAGAAAGTGATTTAATACAATTGCAATTATCACCCCAAGAAACATTTTAAATAATCAAGATTATATGCATGCCTACATTTAATGAAAACAAAGAAAATGTCTTTAAAAACATATTCCCTGCCTTTTTTGCAACCAATTCTCTTAGGAAGAAATCTACTGTGAGTCATAGCTCATTGTGCTTAGTTTTTAGCCATCCATATCCTTCAGCACACCCAAAGCCACCACCTCTCTCCATACCACCACTCCCTCTTCTGCTCCACCCTAACCTTACAATTGCAACCACCCCCACCTGATGTCTAATGGCCTTGCTCCAGTACTACTAAAGCTTTCTCAAGGTTCAGAAACAATCAAGCTGAGGAATTAACAAGCAGAAAACACCACACTCCACAAATTATTCATACGGAGTTCCCCTTAATTGGATAGCATGAAGATCAACTACAAGTAAAGAAGAGTGGACCACTAGCTAGACAGATTTTGAGACTGGCTGAATTGTCTTTGAATTCTTTAAAAAAAACAAACAAACAAACAAACAACAAAAAACCCATGTTCAACAGATGAAGTTTGTCATATCTGAAATGTTAAAGTATTTTTCAGTTAACTCTCACTAGTAATTAGACATTATGTCACTTTACGTAACACACAAAGGCAAAATTAGACAGACCTACACAATTTAATAACCTCAAGTCAGATAAAGGCTGGGTAGAGTTAAAAGCAATTTGAAAGCTAAAATTTTTAAATACATGAGACTAACTTATATACCAAGTATGCTGGTTTTGGTGGGGTAGAGTTAATTTACTTCACAGTGGCTAGTAAGGGGTGCTGTTTTGGATTTATGCTGAACACAGGGTTCATAATACTGAGATGTTTTTGTTATTGCTGAGCAGGGCTTACACAGAGCAAAGACCTTTTCTGCACTTCGTACTGCCACACTGGTGAGGAAAGTGGGAGACTGGTAGGAGACATGGCTAGGACAGCTGACCCTGACTGACCAAAGGGATGCTCCATACCATATGAAAGCACACAAAGTATAAAAAGTAGGGGGAAAAAGGAGGAAAGGGGGACATTTGGATAAATGGTGTTTTGTCTTCCCAAGTGTTGTGGTTTAGGAACAGTATTCTCCAATTTAGTAGTCTCACTAAAACCATGCTGCCACTTACTCCTCACTTTCCCTTCCCTTTTCAGCTCCCACAGGATGGAATTGAGAACTGGAGGTACAAAATTTGAAATCAGAGGTTAAAAAACGAACAATTTATGTGAACAGCAATAAGATAAGAAAATGAACAGTAACACCCTCAGTATTAATTACAGAAGGTGTAAGGGACCATTTACACCAAAAGCCTGCAACAAATACTGACTGGTTTTTCCCCACCACTCTTCCTCCTGACTGGAAAGGGATACTCTTCCTCTCAGAAGCAGAGAAAGTCCCTTTTTCCCCACCCCTGGCAGTGACATGAGGTAGGATCAACAACATTAGGGTGTGGCCCCTCAGCCACACCTTCTGTCAGCTATTGCAAAAAATTAACCCTGTCCTTGGCTGAAACCAGGACACCAAGTCACCATTAGACATGATGGGGCCATGCTCTCCTGAAGGCTGAACACCTGCCTGCCCACAGGAGGCAGTGAATTAATTCCTGATTTTGCCTTGCCTGTGTGCGCAGCTTTTTGTTTCCCTATTAAACTATCTTCATCTCAACCCACGAGTCTTTAGACTTTTACCCTTCTCATTCCTTCCCTGATCCTGCTGCGGGGGGAGAGTGAGCAAGCAGCTGCTGCATGGGGCTTGGTGTTGTCTGGGGTTGAGCCACAATACGAAGAAAAATTTAGACATCAATGGATGTTACAGTATGTAATGTGACCTTAAAGCAAAGGCATCCTATCAAAGCATCTGTAAAACGAACTTGATGTGGTCTTCCAGGAAGAATTGAAATTCTGGTAATAACAGGAAATACTTGGGATTCTATACTAAAAAAAAAGTAACATTGAATAGTCCTAGTGCATGTAGAAAATGTAAGAATTGATATACAAATATTCTAATATACTTATTTAAATTGCAGCAATACACTATTAAATAAGCTTGCAATTCTGATGAGAAGTGCACTTGGAGATCTTCATCCTCTTCACATTACATGGGGCATATATAGCAAGACGCTGGGATAGTGATCAAGTAATACACTAAAAAAATGAATAAATCTATATGCTCTTTGAAAATTTATTCCTGCTATTCCTAGCTTGTACAGCATCTGTCAAACCAAACCAAAACGAGGGATGGATCACATGTTTCTGTCTGTAGCTGGCTGTGCAAAGCAAACCAAAAAGATACCTGGGGATCACAGACATGTAACCACAGCTGAGCAGGTTGTGCTATAAGTGGAGATATTCAATTCCAATACCACTGCTTTTCTAAGCATCAAGTAAGAACTACTGAAGTCTAAATAACTGGATGCACCTTAGAGGAAATCTGCAATAGACACTTTCTTGAGGAGGGAAGGAACCATCCCATCTTAATCAATGTTGAGAACCACAGTATTGCCTATGAATTATAATTACAAATATTTCATCATGCTAATGTATCCTGCATGTACTTGGCAGACCATTCCAAGGTGTCTTAAAAGTTTTTAAAGTCGTTCTCCAAGTCTTGCAACACATAAATAATCTAATCATTAACTAGTCAGTGATACACAAGTAAATTTTCTTACTTCAAGCATCATGGGTTCATAAACTTTTTTTTTAAACTTGTCTTTGTTCTTTCTTAGCCACGTAAGAGCAGAGTATGTGTCCAGGAATCTCCCTTTAAGGTTCTCCTCCTTCATTTTCATTATATTATTAAGTTTTCCAAGGTGATCAATTATTCCTGTAATTTAAGACAGTTTCTTAAACAGAGTCCCACAGCAAGTACACACTGTAACTAGCATTTTCCAGTATTTATTGACTGTGCTACTCCAAAAAGAAGGTTGTTAGTAAATGCTAAGAACTAAGTTTCTCTTTCCAGAATTGAGATGCTGCTTAAAGAAATCTTAAGAACTATTAAGGCTTAAAGGTTAAAATAAAGTTAAAACTTAAAGAAAAACAAAATGTGGTAGCACAGTAGAAGTACAGGCATTTCATCCTAAAAGTACATTTCTTCAAGACTTTGTTTTTTAAATACAGTGATAGAACAAAACATCCCAAGAGAAAAGAAGCAGTGGGACTAGTAACATGAATACCTGTGTGTTATTTCATGCTTGAAAAAAACAAAATGTGTGACAATAGACTCTGTGTGGTAGTCAGCAGAAACAGATCAAATAGTTTCTGTGCTGCTCAAGAGAAAATACATAGTGTCTCCCTCCCGAGATCTCTTGGACTCACTGTACCTCAGTTTCTTCTTGGATTCTATGACAAGTTAACTGCCAGACAGACATATGGGTATGTGCAAATGAGCTAAATTCACTGAGGAATATATCCAACATCTCCTACCCGACAAGCTTTAGTTTTTGAATTTTGTTTCTCAGAAAGAAATAATTGTAAATCCTAGGCTAAAGAAGCTTTCTGTAATTAAGGTTACCTAAAGTTCATCTAGAAAGGACAAATGCTGCATCAGTAGCTAATGTAGAGAAATATATATCTCTATTTATTAAAGAGTATGGCAAAATAAACACTTGAAGAAAAGTACAAAGATCAGTGTTTACAGAGCCATTGTGCTGTCTACCCTTTTATACGGATCTGAATCATGGGTCATCTGCTGCCACCACCTGTGTCTGCTAGAACGCTTCCATCAATGCTGTCTCCACACAATCCTAAACATCCACTGGTCAGATTATGTGACCAATACATCTGTTCTAGAACAAGCAGCAGTCACAAGTATTGAGGCCATGTTGCTGAGAACACAGCTGTGCTGGGCAGGGCACGTCTCCAGGATGAAGGACCACCGCCTCCCTAAGATCTTGCTTTATGGTGAACTTGCCACCGGCTGCTGCGAGAGAGGAACCCCAAAGAGAAGATACAAGGACTCCCTGAAACAACATCTCAGCCTTGGCCACATTGATCAACATAACTGGTCTACTCTGGCCTCCAATCGGGAGGTCTGGAGACAAACCATCTATAACGCTGCTGCTTCCTTTGAGAACACACACAGGATCACTCTTGAGGAGAAAAGACAACGCAGAAAGAATCGTGCCCTGCAGAATATACCACCTAAGGAGTCTTTCTGCTGTGCCTTTTGCTACCAGAAGTGCCTATCTCGTATTGGCCTTTTTAGCCACCAACACGCTTGCAACAAATGTGGGTAGTGCCCTTCCCAAATCTTCATTTGCAAAGCCTAGCCATGATTTATTAAAGAGATAATTGTAAAAACTGCCTCTTGAAAGAAAACTGTTTTTATTTCTGCTTCCCACTAACTACACACCTTCCTTTAGTAACCAAAAAAAAAAATCCCAAAAGGAGTTCCCTTACCTGAGATCAGAAATACTAATTTTTTGGAGAATAGTTTTAAGGTCAGTTGTTACTTTTGAATCTTCTCATTCTATTTTGAAAGTCTTATCTGTTACTTTTAATAAAACAGGAGAGAGGACTGCTATACACATATGCCAACTATGAGGCTTGAGGTAAACACCTGAAATTATTTCACTACAGCAGGAAAAGTAGATTCTGTACAGCCATTAACGCAGTAAAATAAAGTAACAAACAAAAACCCAAGTAACTTACTTTTCTCTTCTCTCTCTTGATTCCTTTTCTCTGCTCTTAGATCACTGACATCACTATCGATATTTGTCCTTTCTTCTTGTAATTTTTTCAGTTCATTATTAACAGCATCAATTTGTGGCTGAAGATTCTCACATACTGTCATTGTATTCAGTTCATTCTTCCACATCTCTATTATCTCCTGAGTAGTGTGTATTTTCTTCTGTCTGTCCATTTCTTCATCTTTTTTCATTCTCAGTGCTTGTTTAATTTCTTCAATCTAAAAATTTTGAGTATTTTCAATAAGAAAGGAGTTTAGTATATAGAGCCTAGTCTATAAATATACATATATACAAATGCCTAGGATAACTGTACAACTGATATTAAATGCTGATATAACCATACACTCAACCCCTAAGAGTCTGTAACAATTCCAATAGCACTATGACAGTTGAAGTACATAAGCAAAAATACAATTAGGCCTTTAAAACAATTATTGAAGTTCCTTCATTTTCACCAAAAGTCTAAAGCTTAACATATTCCTTAACACATCAGAAAGTTAGTCTGTGATTAAATAAAACCTCTAGCACAAACACAACTTTGAAATTTTGACTCTGCACCCTTGTACATTTTACCTAATGCATTTCTTGACCAAGTGCTTAGATTAAGCTCCAGCACTGGTTAACATCTTTGCATTTTCTTTTGGAGAGATGCTGGATACATACACTTGCCAGAAGCAACTATCTCACCTCTCACACAGAGGGTCTGAGGGCATTCATAATGCTGAAGGCATCACTACAAAGACCGTAGCTTTTCAAGGAAAGCCTGTCATATATAGTGTGTGTATATATCCACATTTATACACACACATTGTCTATTCCCAAGTTCGTTGCAACTCATTTTATGTAGCATACACACATCCCTTAGTAATACCTGTTTGACTAACAGGAGTTCTGAAGATTCCTTGTGTAGTGGAGGAAGTGAAGTGTGCAAGCACTTACAGCATCTTCATGGAAATGTGCCACTCCGCTAACAGAAGAGCAGACAAAAAAACCCAGAGAAACACCAAAGAAAGTCACAAATATCAAGACTTTTACCTTTTTTTCTTTCATCTCCAAAGCATCTTGCTTCTGTTTAATTCTCTGGGAAATCTCTATGATTTTAGCAGTCTGCATACAGAAAGGTATTTAAATTGTAGTCATAAATTCAGTTATACTTGTAATAAGCAGTCATATTTTAAGCAACATACCGTATAACATAATTAAGCATTTACTCCATATTTTACTAATGACAAAGTAACTTACAGTTTTTTATTATTCTTAACTGTATCTGTAACATGTAATTTCAGCAATTTGTGAAGAATTTAGAATGGCATGCAAACTGTTCACAACCATTCAGCTATAGATCTGCCAGTTCTGGCATGACACACAGAGGAAGCATTCTAACCTAATCTGAAATTAAAGTAACTCCATCCTTGATTTCAAAAAATGTTATATATTCAGATCCTTACAATTATACAGTGTTTTTGCCCCTTTTTCCAAACCAACTTTACCAAGGAAAGCTGATACTTAAGAGCAAGCAAGGCGTGAGTTCCTAGACACGAGCTGGCCAAACAGAATTTGACAGTTATCTTGCCTCCGAAGTGGACTGTGCTGAAGCTACACCCTACACAGCTGAGCTTGACAACTTGTTGGCTCATGTGTAGGCATCCATGTCTCTACTCTTCCTCTATCCGCAGATTCTATAAAGCTGTGTAATAACATAGATCGGAAGGAACTTTTTGGCAACTCCCAGTCCAATTCCTTTCTCAGACTAGGTTTTATTAGTGTCCAGGCACTTACACACCTGAGTTCTGAATGCAGTGGAGTGTACTATGCTTTCTCTGCAAAATTAATTCCTCCTTTCCTGCATCCTCAAGGTTGAAAACAGTGCAAACAGAATACTGGAACACTACAGAAGGATGGAAGGACTGCAAGAAAATTCCAACGCAGACAAGGAAACAAACAGCACTCTCACCAAAGGACACATCTTCCTACAAACCGAGTCATACGGAAAATACCAAGATGCACCAAGAATGGAGAAAATAGAACTACGCAGAATCTTCTCCCTTCCACAATCTCAAAGATACACAAAAACTTGAGACTCAGACTCCACAGCTGTTTGCATGAAGGCAAAATGGAACAAATACATCTTGGTCTTGCAGCTGACTGCTCTCTCCAAAGAGCATCTGAAGAGGAAGCTCTCTCCCAGGAAATTGATGCACAATGTTCACAAAACAATTCTGAAGGCTCTCAAAATCAGGACACTATTAAGGAACTGAAATTCCACTTTTCAATTATTATATTTTCAGTTATTATATATTTATATATACACCTACCCTACAGAAAAATAACTATAACTGTCTTTATGATTTTCATGGTACAGCCACCACAGACCGCTTTATACTATTAAATATGGATAAAAAATTGCATTTCAGAGTCAACTGTCTTCATACACCTTTAAAGAGACTGAACCAAAAACTGTTCTAGACTTCTCTTATACAATTTTATCAACTCCTTCCTACAAAACAGGTCTCTTCCTTTTTTCCCCACAATCTACACATCCAACAATCCCAAAGCACCAATTCTGACTAGTAATTTTTAATCTAACCCAATAATCAAAAGAATTTTAAAACAGGAAGAGACAGGAACAAAAGTCATATGATGTCTTGACACACTAATTTCTTCCCAGACTTAGCTCTACCTTTACTTTCAGTTCAGTTTTGCCTTCCAGGCAAAATTTTAACTCCACGCCCAGCTTTTTACCAACAAAGACAAAGAGATGGTTGATCTCTGCTCTCACATATATACCCTCAAGCCAAGAGCAAGATCTCAAGAAGCAGTGAGAATTACAGTTACTTGATAATGGATACAAACCTTGACCAAAGGGTCTGAAGACCATTCCCTACAGGTCTATGTGCCCAAAATAGAGCAGACTTAAAATACTAAACTGCTTTTGACATTTAGCTTGAAAAGAAACTCCTTTTGGGTCAGAATAGTTACACTTTTTCTATAATAAAATCATTCTTTAATCAACTCCTGTTTGCTTACAGAAGAATTATCTATGAAATGCTCACCAAATGCTTGCACCTACAAAGATGGAATTTGAAGTTACAAAAAAATTCAAGCAGTCTACAAAAAAGTGACACACTAATGAAGAAGTAGCAACTTAAACAGTTTGGTATTTAAAACTCTTGTGAAACTCGTGACAGTGCAACCAGCAATGACTCTCCTTATAGAAGGCATTCTAACAGCTCAACAGGAAGGTTATGTAGAAGGGAAATGGATTTCAGCACCCAAAGAAAAGCTACTGTCACAAAAATTCACAAAGTAGCAAAACTCTAACATCATCTTCACTGGCCTACTATCTTACAAATTGTTCATGCCATAACCAAGTATATAATACATTCCCTTAAGTCTTTTTCCACAATTCTGGACTGTATGCATCCAAGACAGAATAATCATCATTCAAATTAGACCTGGACACACTATTTAACACCAGAACAAAACTCAGATTTGGAAATGTCTTACTATAATATTACATATAGCATAGTATCAGCTATAAATTAAATACAAAATAGTAACTAATGGTAACTAATCACTGAAAGTAGTATTAGAATATTACATTTCATGTAAATAATTTATAGAACACTTACTGCAATATTCTAATACTGCTTTCCACTTCTGGCTTCTGAAATATTGCAAACAGATGTACCTAATCCATTTTCCGAGCCCAAACTAAACATCACTTCAGCATACAGTTAACCTTGTGAACATTTTGTATGTGAAAGCTTTACTCCACAAGTTTAGACTGAGCAGAAAAATACGCTGATTCAAGAGTATAAATCAATCAGCTAGTACATTCCCCTGTTTTTCTTCCACTTTGTACAAAGCAGCCTATGCCAAGCAAGCTCTCTGCAAGTTAAAACTAAAACGATCCCTGTTTTGTCCTAGGTTTCTCATACAGAGTACAAAAGATCTACAGAAAATAACTTTTTTATGACTATAGCCCAACACTTCCAAGAACAGTGATACCAATGGTTAAGTAGAACTCCTTCCTGTTTGAAGAAAACATATTAGTACAACATCCATTAAACTGAAAGATGAGTAAAACCTAGCAGGATAACACCAAGCAGTGAAAACAAAGCTTATCCATTAACAAGCATGAAGGCTCTTACTGCATATGAAAATTAATTTCAAGCTTCCAGCTGTTAACTTTCCTCTAAGGAAGAGCAAAACTTCAAACAACAACAAAAACCTTCAAAACAAAAAACATAACTACAGCAAAAAAGTCCATTTCAATAAAACTGCAATATTTTTAAACATTTAAGTATTCTGAATCACAATATAATAAACTTTTGTAGTAATGTGGTACACAAAATCCAAAGAATACATTTAGCAAAAGGTTTTCCTAATAATAACAATAATAGTGAGGTACTTGTGTAAATTATATTTTCTGGTACAGTTATATCACAACAAAACAGAAATGCTGTGAACAACAATCTGTGGATTTTGTTTGTCTTTTTTCTGGCTTGGTTTTGGATCTGTTTTTTGTTTGGGGTAAGGGTGTTTGCCTTTTTTATTTTTAAAGCAACCACATGCATGGCCCAGTAGTTCACAGAGTGGTAAATGCCACTGAAGTTTCAGACCCTGATTCTACAAGATGCTTCGAGGCAGCAGTTCTCTACAGGTGTCACATATCTCCATATCAAGTCCTCTGATCCGATCAGTTATCTTCAAAAAGAACTCAATGCAGTGAACATTCTCATGTTATCATTTATCTTCAGTTATCCACTAAAAATTCATGCAGCTCATACAAACAATGACTTCTGCAGTCTCAACAGTACATAGTAGTTAAAACTCTGCAGAGAACTACAGTACTATTTTTCATACAGAAATAGTAATTTTCCATAAACCCTCATAGCAGCTATCCAAAAAACAGGGAGTAGGTTGTAACACATAGGTAGGTTTACCATTAAATTCCCTTATGCATAAAAATATTCACAACCTATGGAGGATTACTGTGCCCTCACGGAATGACATTCAATATTAAAGGAATCCGATAGACCATAAAAGCTGTAATTTAACTTAAATTAACTACCCAAACTGGCTACATTTTAAGAAGATAAGAGCATCCACAAATCCAAACCACAGATAACACAAGCATCTAATTCAACAGAAGTACCTAACTTGGGGAAACTGTTAACATTATATCCCTGTGAAAAGAATTATAAAATTTGCTCCAAGAGCAGACTTTCAGAGTTGCTTCTGAATTTTTACTAAGGAATGTATGCCTAGAAAAGAGATACAAAGGCAACAGGAACCAACGGCACAGGTGCTTCAGAAAAACTTCTTCTGAAACACAGCATCATGACACATGAGAAAGCAAGCAGTTATTACTTGACATTTCACAAAGCTGAACAAAGAACATCTGAAATATAACACATGTTAACCAAGAATTTCAATACCTACATTATCTCTTGTTTTCAAATCCAGACTGTTCAAATTTTCTTCAGCTTCTCGGATTTTTTTTGCCCTTGGGAACTGTTTTTCTTTCAGAATCTCCAGGTCTTTCTTGGCTTTGTTTCTGCGCTGTTTCACTTCCATATACTGCATACGAACACTTTCATATTCCTTGGAGGAGTTGAAAGTAAAATAATTAAAGACTTCCATCTTCTACTCCAGCATTTTATACTGCCCTAACATTTTATTTAATTATTATGTGTTTTAGGAGAAAGATCTCTTTCAGAACCTAGTATTAGAACAACTACTTAAGTAATCCTCCTGTTACTAGTCACACTGACTAGGAGTTGTAAGGATTACTCAGTCCCCAGTGAACAAGCACACACATTAATTGGTTCTTAAAAAATATACAATTCAAGTTGCAGAAGAAACAACCAATTTGTCTGCAATTACCTTGCCTCTAAGTCCATCTGGGATCGGTGTGGAAAAGTAATTCTTTACCCCTTCTGTCCATAATTTGAGACTATTTAAGCAGAAGTCCTCAAGCTAAGGAGTAAATAACCACAGACAACTTCAGGAGAAAGAAAAGGAAAGGAGCTGGACAGATCAGACCTAGTAACACACATAACTCTGCTGAACTAAACCAAGAGGACAGAGTGGAACAGAACTTCAGAAAACAAACAAAACCACCATACAAATAGCAAAGAAGTAACTATCTAGGAAGTTTAACTGGAGATAACATTCCTGAAAGGAAAGAGATGGTAAGAAGGATGGTGACCAAGAATTTCCACTTCAAGAAGGTAGAAATTTTGAGGAGAAAGCAGTTAAAACTCAAAGAGTCATTGTCAATGATTTTTTTCATGTGTTATGTTCTCTGGAGGGAAAAAAAGAGGATGGAAAAAACCCCAAACAAACAAAGAAACAAAAGAACATTACTGCTCCAGGACTGTTAAGGGCTCCTGAGTAAAAAAGGTGCTCAGAGGACCAGAGGGAGGAGGAGTAGATTGATGTATGCAGGGGGATCGAGGAAGGGAGAGCTGTTTGATTTTGTATACACTAAAGAAAGCCCCTGATTTAGAGCATATGCCTAGCTTATTCCAAGCCTTGGAGCATTAAAATAATAATAGATAAAAACAGCCTGGAAGCTCTATCTGTAACAGCTAACTCAGCTTTATCTGCTACCGCGTTTTCATAGTTACTGAATTACCCTGATTAATCACAAATACATCAACATAGGTTATAAAATTCAAGGTCTTTTTTCATAGCATCTTTTTCATAAGGCCAAAAAGTATTTGAAGAAAGCTGCTGTAACTGATGTGGAGTATGATCAGTAGCCAGTGTTACAAAGTTACAGAGGTAAAGTGATCATACTTTCACTAGGCTGAAAGAATAAGCTTAAAATTTAGCTCTGCTTTAAAGAAGTTAAGTTTCAAGGTTAAAGCAAATACACACACATACAATTATGTTTCACTTCTTCCTAGAAGTTGTCATGACACTGGTTTTATACAGTTGATCCCTTTATCACTTAAGAAAACTTGGCTTTCACAAGACCTCTATATTTCAGTAATCCTTAAGCAAATAACTTTGATCCTTGTAATTATGTACCCTGTTAAAGATCTGCAGAACTTCTAAAGCACTTCAGCACCAAAAGATTTGCATCTTAATCAGAGAACAGTATTTTTCTCAATTGTAAATGTCAGAGGAGGAAAAGAATGGACATGGCTTGGTCAAAACACATTTTCAAAATTATGTGTTTCCAGGACATTTACAGCAGCAGGCAGAACAGCATTTCCTGCCATTAAACTACCTTAAACCAGTATTCCTTATGGTACACCACAACCTTAACTTTAAGCTTTGAGGGGTAAGAAACCCCTTTTCTGTAAGGCTTTATAAAAGATGGATTATCCGTGTCAAACAAAACCCCCTAGCCCCTGCAGCACTGACTGTAGATGACACCATCACTTGATGCAAGCCCCACTAAGGTACACACAAGAACATAAAGTATACCCTAAATCCTTTAACGCTGTACTCCTACGGTCCATTCTACGCAATTTAAAGCACATGTTCAAAAGCTTATTAGGCAGACATGCATAAAAATGGTGCATAATTCTCAAAAGAGAAACTGTTGGTCCTGTCTAGAGAAAAATGCTTGATTAGAAACATGTTGCTCAGGTGAAGAGCAGTAGAGTTTTCAGAATAAAAATGCACTTTGAGTGTGGTCAGAACATTAAAGAAGTTCAGCACTAGATATCTCCTTTTCCATTAGGATCAAGAGATTGTCTAATGTCATATTTCAGTTAACATGTTTTCAGGCTGCCTGTCTTCCTATTTCATAACATAACGCAAAGCTCATATATCTGCCTCCCCCTGATTTGAAGGCTGACCTACAGCTTCTGTTTTCTTACAGAGGTAAATCTAAACAGCTAGGTGTGTTTGGTCTGCAAGTAGAAACCTCCCTTTTGGAGAGGATGGAGGAGAGAAAACATCCACTCAAGGAAGAATTAACTCCCATACTACCCTCAACTTTGGTAAACCCAATTTGAAGACACCAAAAACATTTATTCTTAGGACTACACAGTGCTAGGTCAGACAACAAAGAAACATGCACTTTTAAGACAATGCATTTCTTCTTTTAGAGAGAGTTTGATATTTTGCAATGTAGGAGAATAGCAAGAGTTCTACCACGATTGGACAAACCACAAAATGGCAACGGAATGTGAAATTTTGTTGCTGCCCATAGCTCGAATATCCTCTACCTAGTAAAATAATTATGTTGATGATGACTTTTGATTTCAACTGTAGATTATGCAGGTGACTTCTGTAGATTATGCAGGTGATTAAGGAGGTGACTTCTACTAAAACATTCTAGTATACACTACTGAGTCCGTATTATAAATCAGAGCTTAACAAAGTGTCAAAACACACTGTTGTTTCTATGGATTCAGTGGCCAGAAAGTTAAATTTATCTCAACTAAATGCACCCACCAAAAGCATTTAACATACGGAGCAACACAAACTGTCTGGAAGACAGCACTGAGAGTAAGGTGTGAAGGAGTTTCACTAAATTTGCTTAAGAAACATGCAACTAACAGTAATGTTCTCAAACTTATGGAAGGCAATTTAACTGACAGCAGATAAAATTTCTTAGTTTAGTTGTCCCCATGCCAGTTTCCAACCAGCCTTCAGAGTCCTGTATATACAAATATCTTAGAGAACAATCAGTATCAATCTACATTATCTACACAACACCTACACCTCTCTTAATAAAATAATTCTCTTGTTAACTCAGCCAGTTAACTCATTGTTAACTAATGCATCTGCAGTACGAAAACCTTGCATCATTCAGCAAGTGCTGACATCACAGACTGTATACCCTACTTCCTACCTACCACCATCCATCTATTTCAACTACTACTCCTCTGTGCTGTTACGAAAAAGATTAAGGCAGTGATGGTACATCCCTTGAACCCAGTTGCTCAAGATGTAAAGTTTTTTATATATAGCCATGTGAGGCTTTGTTATATGCAAAATTGCAACAAAATAACTTAGGAAGCTTTCCGCATTCTCCACAAATAGTACATGCAAGTTTTCTTGCAAGTTCTGTAACTCTATTTCATGAACTCTAGAAAGCTTGCCAATGAGACAAACATTTCAGTAAACTGAAACCCACATCAGTTTAAACTCTTTAGAAAAATTTAATCTGACCAACCATTCAACACTAAACTACAATTATCGAAGTGCTGTTCAGAAAGACTTTGTTTTGTGTAAACAACCTGTTCTTCATTCTAGGCTCTTTTAAATTTGTTTTAAAATTTCTATCTGTCCAGACACTATTATTTTTGAGATTGGCAACCTAAATTCACTGTCATGTATGTCATGTACACCAAACCTCAACTAAAAAATTAAGGGAGAATGCAATCTGTAAAGACAAAAACCCTAGCAAAAATATGGAGAAAAAAAAAAAGTTACAGCAGGAAGTAGTACAACTGGCTAGCACTTAAATTAAACCAGTAGTGTCTGCACACAATAAACTACTGCTCCTGGTCTGTATTGTTGGCTTCCCTAAATGGGAAATAATAACTGCTTGAATTACTTCTGAAGCAACTTCTTCAGTCCAGCTAGATATGTAAGCAAACATCTGATCACAGTTAGGCCAAGAACAGTATTTCAAGACCTGACCTGTTGTCTGCATTAAGCAATCATAGTGATATTCAAGCTGTTCTGGTCAAACTTCTTTTAAAGCAACTTTTGGCCTATTTCCAATTTTGGGGTATTACAAAAAATGGGTTAGGCAAGGAAAACACTGAAAATAAAAGAAAACTTACCAACCAAGGCCTTTTCCTCTCAAGCATCTCTATCAAATCTATGTGGCTCTTGTGCTCTAGGTATCTGTCAACATCTTGCTTGTATCGTTCAATCATCTGTTTCATTTTCTCCAATGAGTTAGTTTTTTCTCTGCACAAGTGCTGCAATGTAAGCATCTATTTGGTGAACACATTTCTCAGAAACAGTCCACATCTCACCTGTATGTTAAAGCAGAAATTTAACACTAGAGGGGACATTTTAGTACAGCAGGAAATAGAGGGGTACAACCCAACTTGGAATAGTTGTCCTGTCTCTCTTCCGAGGGAGAAAGGCTTCCTTCTGGGGGAGCTCAGCCCAGCACTGGCTCTGAGCTGGCGGGAGCAGTTGGGTGGCTGCTGGTTCTGAGCCAGAAGTGGCATGGCTGTGGTCAGGTCAAGCCCCATGGTGAGCATTTTTCATGTGAATCACTTTCTCTTTTGTACATTTTTGTTATTAATATCAGTGCTGTTACTATGCATTTTATCTCCCTGCTGTTTCCAGTAACCTCTTCTCATCTCGAGCCCTGATCTTGTGCCTCCAATTCTCTCCAACCACCTGCATGGGGAAGAGGAGAGGGGAACAAGCGAGCAGCAGTGTGGTTTGGAGAGTCACAGTGGGGCCACTAAACCATGAATGACAATCACATACTTTCTGTGAAAATAAAACTAATTCAAACATTAATCCTAACCTGAAGAAAGTTCATGTTGGGTTTTTTTAAATGTGTTGAGGAAATTAATTCTTTAAGCTCAAACCTTCATTAACCTATATGTTTCTAAACATCTAACTAGTTTTGATAAATACTACTAAAAAAATGCTTGTAAAAGACCATATAGAAATAGGCAACAGAAACAGCAAGGTTAGTACAAGAGTGTAACAAGTATGAGTGAAAATGCACAAGTGTAAGCACAAGAAGACACAGCAGAAGAAAGGATTAAACTAATGGCCTGTATGGCTAAGAAGAGACACTATTCTCAGAACACTGTTCCTTTTCCTCTTTGTCTGTTCCTTTCTATGGAAGTTTAAGTCAGCAAGATTAAAGCAAAGGACCATCCTGTAATAGCTGATGACTTCTAAAAGACATAAAAGGATCTGTCCAGAAAAGTTGCTGCCAGTCAAGAATTCCAAAGAGATAAGTATTTGACATCCCTTGTTCTCTGTGTCCAGATCACTTGCACACATGTCCTTGTACTTATAAGCATGTGAGTGTCAGAGGAAATGAATCCTGAGAGAAGATGAGCATTATTTGGTAAAATCAACTTACAGACTTGGGAAATAAATATCACCTTCTAATTCTGTAAGATCTCATGTTAAGTTTTATCATGATAATTTCCCTCCAGTCACTGCTCTGTCTCTACATAGCGCATTATTTACCTCCAGTTCTCTTTCCCTTTCTCGGAAGCTTTTTAGTTCGCAGTGGAACTGGTACATTTCTCGAGAACCAATCGATTTTTCAGTGGCTTCAAGCAATTCGATCTTACTCAGTTTTGCAAATTCTCCAACTCTGTCCTACAAAATGAGAAAAAAGTTACAAAAATACAGGAATAGCTAAAACAGTGCAATACAGTAATACTGGATTTATATCCTGCAACCTACTTCTCATGAACATCACCTGATTTACAGTTCTATGCCAGATAGCTCTAGCATAGTTCATTACCATCTCATAGAGGAGCAATCCAGCTCTTCTAAACATTTGTTCTCAGGCTGCTCAAGCTACACCTTTGCAGCAGGAATGCTATGACTAACTCAAAAGTTAAGTCACATAGAAATGAATATTAAAGATGGCAGCCAAGGCCACCAGGAAGTATTGCTGCTGTGGTAAGGGCAGAAGAATAGCTCAAAACCAAGACTGAAGCAAAAGGTGTGCTTGCCATTGATACAGTGGCAGAGAACAAATAAACCCTATCAACACAGTATTACCGACTAAACTGACATTTATGTACTGAAGAGAAAAAGTTGTTTTCAATACGAAGTTATGTTAGCAGAGTATGCTGAAAGTCCTAAACTGGCAATTTGAGATATCTGCCAGCTGCTTGTAGAATAATTCATCACCCTCTTCATTCTAATTGGGTGGTCTATAACAGACTCCCACCAGCATGTCAGCCTTGTTGGTTTTCCCCCTGATTCTGGTCCACAGGCACTCAACACTATCATTACTGATTTCAAGTTCTACAGACTCAGAAGAAATTCTCTAACATATAGAGCCACCCCTCCACCTCTCCTACCTTGCCCAACCCTTCTGAAGAGCTTGTAGCCATCCATGGCAGCATTCCACTCATGCGAGTCATCCCACCACATTTCTGTGATGGTGACTACATCACAGCTTTCCTGCTGCACACTGGTTTCCAGCTCCCATGCTGGGTGCACTAGTGTACACGCACTTGAGCTGGGCTGCTGACTTCACTTCTAAACCTGGCTTTCCACCCTGAAGCTCATCTCTGGAAAGCCTGGTTTCAACCCCTTTCCCCTTCAAACCTAGTTTAAAGCCCTCCTGATCACCCCAACAACTTATGGGCTAGAGTCCTTTTGCCCTTGCTAGATAGATGATGCCCATCTGACTCTAACAGGCTGGGTATGACAGAATTTGCTCCATGGTCAAAAAAACCAAAATTCTGCCAGTGGTACCAATCTTTTAGCCACCTAAGATGGGTTTTCCTACTCCTCTCCTCACTCATCCCTGCTACTGCAGAAAGTGAGGCAAACACCACTTGCGCTGCTGTCCCATTACCTAACTGACCCGGCACCTTGAAGTCCTTTTTAATTAGCCTGGTACCTCTTTCAGTACAGTCATCACTGCCAGCCTGGAACACCAGCAGTGGATAATCAGAGGGCTCAGGGAGTCTTCTACTATCCCTCACCCAGGCCCTGGGAAGGTAGCAGACTTCCCCGTGGGATGGGTCCGGTCAGCATATAGGGCCTTCAGTTCCCCTCAGAAGAGATTTGCCTTCTACAGTTACCCTTCTTTTTTCTTTATGGCTGTGGCTATAACCCATCTACTAGACGGGGTGCAAGCTGGAGACTCTCCAGACAGATCCTCTTCTTGACTGTCCTCTGCGTGATTCTCTGGTCCAGGACCTTATACCTGTTCTTTAACAACAGCATGGGAGGTGACGGGGGTCGGCAGGGGATTCTTTTACCTCTGCGACTGGGGACCTGTTTCCATTCCCCCCATCTACTTGGTTTGCTCCATCTGTCTGATGGCAGGAGGGGCAGGGGGTTGCAAGAGTGTGACTCTACCAGACTACTTCCCTTTCACTTTCCCTAATATTCTTTAGCCTCTCCACTTCTTCCTTGAGCTCTGCCACTAAGCACAGCAAATCAATCACCCGCTCGCATCATACGCAGGTGCCTCTTGCACTGTCCTCTGGTACTAACACCAGGTTCAGACATTCCCTACAGCCAGTGACCCGAACAGCTGTGCCCTTCTTGAGGGGTTCTGTTTGGGTTAGCACACTCCTCCTGATATCAGCAGCAATGGCTTTCACTTGTTTGGAAACCATTGCTGGGTCGAGTTGTGGAAAAAAAAAGAAAAATACCCAGTGCCACACACCTACCTCACAACTCATCAGAAAGAGCTGGGAGGGTGCCTGTGCCCTTCCTGCTTGCCCTGCCTGTGCAAACTGCAATGCCACACCCCTGTCTGCCCACTCCTGTTCACTGTGCTCCCAGGAGCAGTTTAAATCTCCTGGCAAGGAGCTTGGCTCCACCCCCAGTCAGCTGATTAGGCCTCAGGGCAGCTGGTCTGATTCATCCATACCTGAGGAAGAAAATGGCACAGATTGTCCACCTGGATGTTCAAAGCTGCAATGTGTTCTTCTACTGTTTTCAGGGTTGCTGGCTTTCTGTTGATCCACCACGATGATGTGTTGTTCACCACTTGAATCTCACGGGTGATAATAATATTGCCTGGTGGCTTAAACCTGATTAGTAAAAATAAGTGTTTACATTTTTGAGAATACACAAAGTTTACCAAGTGTCTAAGTATTATTAGAATTTTTAGACAGTTAAATATTTAAATAACTGGACAGTAGCATCACATTCTCATTTCATCATTCAGAAAACATCCAGTACTTCAGTGATGAACTAAACTCATATGGAAAGCATCCTAGAACATCTGAAAATCTTAACTCAGAGGAAGTAATTTACATAAATGAGATGCTCATGCTGAATGTATGAAACATTCAAAAGTTGTTGCAGATGTTAACAGTTTCTATGAAAGTGTAATTTTTTTGTTTGACATTTAGTAAGTTTAAAAATTGGCATTAAGGAGGTACACACCAGCTGTAAGGCTTTAAAATAAAGCATTAGTGTACAGAACTATATCAATAAGCTGTGCATACATACTCCATCTGGGAATAAAAACAACATCATAAAGCATAAAAATACTAATTTTCATTTTCTGCTTTTAAAAACCAGTAAAAACACATTAATTGCCTATTTAGTTCTCTAACTCAACACTTATTTTCAGAAGTTTAGTCTGTTTAAGATGCATCAATAACAAATGAGCAATGAGGTAAGTCAAATTTTGGCTATAATTTTGATTTAGAAATTGTCTAGTGCCTGTTAAGCATATTGTTAAAACTGGAAAACACAGGCTTGTAAAAGTTTAGTGGCCACATAGCTCAGGAGACTTAAGAACAGAGATCAATGTAAAGTGAATATGCATCTGCTGCCAGCTTTCGGATTAAGTTCCATAGGGATATGAGTCCACTTCTTGAAGACTGGATGATTCTTTCCTCGATTACATTATTCTATCAGACTTCCTTCAAGAGACATAGAAAGCCGTGCTCTTTTTCTTTTATCAAATTAAAGACTTTTACTACTATAACCTGATTTTAATTATAATTCAAGGGTAAAATTCAACCAGCACAGTATATGCCTACAGAACTCAAATTTTTCAATTCCTGTCAAAATGCAATCTTCTGCATCACTGGTCTTTCAATCTAAATGTTGTATTTAAGTATTTTCTACCAACTAGATAAAGGACTCAACTGCATTGCAACCACTAGAGTAAAAATGCTAAGTCTTCACACTGCAAGACTCTTTCCAGACTTTCATGTAACATCAGGATGCATTTATGCCAAAATAATAACACCATCTACCCTGAAAAACATCCTACCTCCTGACCTACTGCTTGGCCAGTCTTCAAAGAATGTCGTCTTTATTCACTTCCACAAGAACAAAAGTGGACAGGTCTTGTTCAGAGGCCTGTTCCACTATTTTTTTCCTTAATATAATTTTCTTTTTATGCAATCTGATCAGGGTGGCCAATTGTTAACACAGGTTATGAATTAGCTGATTATCTCTATCTTTCATTTAGGTCAGGTGAACAGACCAGGTTAAGGCTTATTAAAATCACCTGTGTCATTGCATCCACAAAAAAGCAAGGAAGCATGTAACATGGCCCTGTATCACTAGTTACAAATTTTACAGAGTAAGTACAAATGATTTTGATTTGGTCTGTTTTGCAAAAGCTTACATACAAGACTGCATTAGCAAGAATGAGCCAGATCTTCTAGTTTTTTTGTGTCAGTATGTAATGTTTTTGGTATGAATGTAGGAGAGCTCCTCATACTACCAGTATCAGTATAAGAAAGTGAAGGCAGAACAATCTGTTTCAAAATTTAGACTTTGACTTTTTTCAATTTAACAAAAAAATTCCAACCTCTACATAATGATGGCAGTGCTGATTGTATTTGAACCATATGAAGCTTAAATGTCATCAAAATCTAAACACACCATATACAACAATTTTTATCTATACATTCTTTTTACATAAGACAAGGTGAAAGGCTCCAGAAAGTGAGATCAAGAGTAGCCATCACTGCTTATTTCTTCTGTGGTAATTATTTAATCTTAAAATTTTTAAGTCTGGGGGGTAATAAAAAGAGAAAAAAGCACCAGCTTAAAGACAGACCTCTGTATACCAATTTTTTTTTTCCCCAGCTTTGTGAATAACTGAGTGGAGAAATGATCTAATTAAAAGTGAATGAGGAAATACAGTTTTAGTACTTACAGTTCAATTTCCACTAAACCTTTCGTGCATCCCTGCTTTACAAAGAGACCAACCTAGAAAATTAATTTAGAAATTGTTATCACAAAATAACAGCACAGTATTAAAAGTTAATATTTTACAAAAACATGCATTTGTATAATACAGCTGACACAATGGGATATTTTCTTGAAAACGTACAACTAAAAATTTTTTTTTAAACTATTAACTAAAGATACAGAAACAGACTTATCTTGCACATCAACTAGCATCATTAGAACTTCCTCCACAAGTTAACTATTCCTGATTAACTTCAACCTCCAAAATCGAACAAATTATCATCAGCAGATCCACTGAGAGGAAGTTCTCACAAATCAGGACAACAAAGGGAATACAAATGAAAAGATACTGCCAAATATCTGTACCAACAGAACTACCAATTCCAATAGTATAAAAACAATCCTGGAAAGTCAATAAAAATACCAACACACACTACTGCCATGAAGTCAATTTCTGTATTTACATTTGCTCCTGGCTCAGCTGCCACAAGAGAATATACACAATCACTTAGGCACCCAGATTCACTGCTTCAAAGATCTACTCAAATACATTGTGTAAAACGAAAATATCCGTGATAGCAACTGCAAAACTTAAAAATTACACAATACAAACTTCCTACTACAATGTCAACACGTGATCTCTTGGGAACAAAAAAAAAAAGTAAATGTAGTAGAGCAATCCAAATTCCACTTAAACCTAAGATCAGTGCCAGCATACTTTTAGAGATATTCTCAGACACACTAAGGATGTGTTATTTCTACAAATACTACCTACTCAGAAATTTAATTTACACTGTTTTGTTTATTCCTCCTTTAGTTGGTACTTCTGATCAAATGTTATCTAGGCATTAGGGGGCATTTTTTTAGCCCCACTATGGATGCTTAATCATCTTCAAACATAACATCTAGTCCACCCAGGCTGCAGTATAATTCAGGTGTTTCCATTTCATAATTCATCCAAGACAACTATTAATTCAGAAAGAGAAAATCCCTTTGTAAAACGCTTTGCCTTTGGAATAGGCAATTCTTCAATTTGCACACCTACCTTTTATGAAAATAAAGCAAATCAAGGAAGAGCCTTTCGCCCCTTCCTCCACTGAACAATGCTCTTAACCAAACTCAGATTCAACATGAAATTACAAAAGCTCATAGTTACCTTATCGGCCCGCCCTATGAAAGAAGGTTTCCCAGCCAGTCCCAGGCAGATGGCACAAACAATGCTTGACTTCCCTGTTCCATTAGCACCTACAACCACGTTCAGGTTGGGCCCTGGATATACTTCACAGCTATCATATATTCTGGAAAACACAGTAATTTTTTTAATCTTATAGACACCATATTTGCTTGAAAAAAAAGAATAATTTCTTAAAAACAATATATGATTTAACTGAATACAAGGTAAAATTACCTAATCTAAACTCAATCGCCAAACACCATTTTGTAAGAAAACCTCAAGAGTGAAAATTAACATTTCAACAAAACTCCGTGAAACAGACAGATTCCTGCCAGCCAGAGTACTCACAAGAACTTCCTTCAAAATTAGTGATTATAAAGAAAGAAAATCAGCAACATAATGATAATTTATCTTGAATTTACTAGGGTATAATTTTATTTTACGTATTAAAAAAAAATAAAAAAAAGAAAGAATTGAGTGAGCTCAGTCAATTTAACTCCAACTGCCTGCTGTACCACAGTCGCACATTCCACTCATCTAACCCAAACGGTAGGTTCACTCCACACTCCAAACAGGGTACCGCCTTGCAAGGAAGGCATCCCTTGGCGCAGTCCTCTTGCAGCCGCCGCCACCCGCGGTAACCCCGCTTCGCTGCTGTGGCTTCTCGGCTGCAGGCCCGCCGGGAGGGACGGGCGGAGGGAGGCCGCAGCACCCCGAGGTGGGGGAGAGCGCCCCTCACTCATTCACTCACTCACAGGAAATTCTTCATAAAGATTCGAACGACGGAGCCCGGGATGAAACGCTGAGGTTGTTTGCCGCCCTTCGCGGCCCTCCTGTCCGCGCTGCCATTTTCCCGCGCGGGATCCTCCTCGGCCGCCGCCATCTTGGCCTCTATCACCTTTTCTCTCCCCCCCCCCCCCCCCCCTTCGGCCCCAACGCCGGGCTCGCGCGCTCGCCGCGCTCTTATGACCAGGGTGGGCGGGACTAAATTGCGCTGAAGCTCTTCATTGGCGGGAAGCGCGCCGTGCTGGCGTCTATTGGCTGGAGCGGCGCGGGTGCGGGGCGCGCGCCGGGGCGGGGCGTTGCGGCGGGTGAGGCCGCGCGGCGCGCGGGGCCGGTGGTTGCCCGCGAGGAGGCAGCAGCTCGCCGGTCTGTGAGGGGCATCTGCTCAGCGGGGTAGTGTCTGTTACATTTGCAGCAAAGTAACAGGAAAAACGTTGTTTACACGTGTTCATTCCGGGACCAGACAACCTGCAGGGAGGACAGCCGCCCTTCAGAAACGCTCTTAAGAGTGACATACTCCCGGCGTCTCTCAGCAGGCGAGGGCTGAGCCTCGAGAAGGGTTTACTTTACAGAACGTTCGACCGTCTTTCATTTAAGGGGTTGTTTGCACCTTGCTGTGGGTTTGGGGGTCTTTAGGGACCCCTGGTGGCTTTCTATATATGCCGTTGTTTTTCACCCTGGCTATGGAAGCTGCAACAACGGTTAAAGTTGTTACTATGGGGGCCGCAGAGCCCCTGAACGGGATTGCACCAGCTTGGCTTGTCACAAAACCCAACCTCCCGTTCACCATCACTTCTGCGTAAGCCATTTACAACATTATGCGGAGACTGCGGGAGCTGGGCCTGTTCAGTCCAGAGAAGAGTGAGGGGGGATCTCATTAATGCATATCATATAAACATGTCAAAGGTCTGTGCCAAGAGGATGGTGCCAGACGCTTTTCAGTGATGCCCAATGCCCAGGGAGCATTGGCATGAGCTAAAACACAAGACATTCCACCTCAACATGAGAAAGAGAGCACTAGAACAGGCTGCCCAGGGAGGACATGGGGTCTCCCTCTCTGGAGACATTCAAAACCCATCTGGATGCATTGTGTAACCTGCTCTAGGTTATGGCATGGGCGTTGGACTAGCTGACCTCCAGAGGTCCCTTCCAACCCTAATAATTCTGTGATCTGGGCTAATGGTTCAGTAAATAATGTTTCGAGGCTGCCTGTCAGCCAACAGGAGTTGGTGAGGCAGCAGAAGTTCCCAGAAGCAGACATTGTTTCTAAGCTCAAGGGTGAGCTTAACTCGCAGGAGCCATTAATCAAGGCTGAGGCCTAATGAAAATTCCTGAGTGGCCCAGACTGAGGAGAGGGGCAGGGGAATGCACCACCACAGACATCAAGTAGGGGTTTCTTTGAGGTGGGATGAGAGTCAATTCTTCTTTTTTTCAAAATGTCAGGGATAGAACATTTTGACTCTGTCATGTGGCAGAGGATGTTCTCTTCAGCCTTTGACCTTACACAGCAGTCCTTTTGGAACAGTGGATCTCCTGAGTGAGGGCAGGCACATTCATAAACTCTGTTCAGATCCAGGTAGATAAAATGCCAGGTCTTTTAGTACTTGGCTTGAGCTGTGTTAGTGAATCCTCATGACTGTAAAGTTTGGTTTATGTGTGAAGTTTGGTTTTGGTGTGACACTATAGTCAGACTATAGTTTCATTTACTTTAGCATAAAGCTAGACTGACAATATTATTTTATGTTGTTATTCTGGATTTCCATCGGCATAACCGAGATCTGAGTTCAGCCCTTGCCTTCGAAATTTATAAGAGTAATGATAAAATGTCAACTGATGGGAAAATACTTAAAGAATATTAAACAGGAGGCTTTCCATTGATCTCAAGACAAGTTCAGTTCCACTCCACCACAAAGCTACATCTAGAGCAATCAAATACAAGCCTGTTAGTGTTTAGGGTGCTACAATTGCTTTTCAAGGTTTCTTTTTCATGTGTGTTTTACAGACTGTGATAAAATTGTGAATCAAAGCAATTATTTGTAGTTCTCCAGTATCTTTTGAAGAAATTTTCAGACAGTAAACAGCTGTATTTAAGATCTTCACTTATGCAACAGCAGGAAATGAGGGATTCTTGTGTTGCTGTCTGCATAATGACATTGTCTGTATTTCCATTGATAAGTGTAGTTGGTTCTGGTTGTAAATTGCTAAAACTTCACCATTGAGAAATACAACATCTAGTTCACTTTTCAGCATAGCACGAGAAGACTTGAGCACCTTCTTTGTCTTCCAGATGCATTTGTCTGGTCATCAGATGATGTCAGTATTAAAGATCCATCTGGTGAAAATGTCACACAGTGAACCCAGCTCGTGTCCCCTGCAATATGCCACTTTTGACAGAGATTTAATATTTCATAATTCAACAGAACAGTGAGATAAAACAACTGCTACTAACTCATCATGAGGACAAAAGTCACAGTATTGGATTGTACTGTAATGACTGATGATGACTTGTGTTAACAAATCACATGTTTCAGTATCAAAAAGCAAAAGCTTATATTTGGCTACTACCAAAATCATGTCACCATTTCTGGATCAAGAGCTACATTTTATTAAAACCTCCACATCATCTGGTTGTTCATCTGCATTTTTTAAGAAATCTTTTATCCCAATACTTTTTATTTCATTTCCTAGTATGGCAAGTCTCAGAAGAACTGTTCCTTGCCCTGTTGTGGTCCCTGTACAGCTACTGCAGCAGTGAAGAAAGGAACAAAGAGTAAAAAAAATGGATCCAGAAATTAATTGCATGGGGAGTCTCCTATTTGGACAGAGCTAATTGAGTGATTTTTCTCTTACAATAAAACTGAAGTTTACCAGTAGAGAAATCTCAGTGAACCTTCCCTAGTATTCAAATGTTTTCCAGTCATTCTCTTCCTAGTCTGTGAATTTCCTCTTCTATAAACTGATATTCAGCAGGCATTGAAGTAATTGAAAACCACGTTTCAAATTTTCCCTCTGTTTTGTTTCCTGCAGCAAAAATGGTGGAAAGGTAATGTTGTTCCCTACTTAAGGAAGAACTTAGGCTTTTTTTTTTTTTTTCCTTGCAGTCAGGACAATACCTCCCACCTGTGGATAAATGCTACCCTCCTTGGTACTGCTAAAATCGTTGTAGCAGTGAGGTCCCTACAGAACACTCAATGGAGAGCAGGTGAGAGTACTTTCCTTATGTTTTTAATCCAGTAGCCTAAATCTGATTACTTTGATAGAGTGAAGCAGAGTTGCATAAATCTTCAGACAGGAATCTAATAGTTATACTTCATCCTTCATTTCGTTTACAGAAAAGACCCATCAGAAGTATGGAGAGCCACCAAGCCTGATTATTTTAAACATTTCATTTTCATTTGTTTTTTGCTTAGATAATTTGAGCTGAATGTTGATACCAAAGCATACACTTTATGGAACAAATGATTCATAGGAAACAGTCCATTGTTTCTGTTTGCTTTCATTTGCAGAATAATATCAAGACTGATGTGTTCATAAGCAGCTTACAAGGGAGACTGTAGGTAGATAGGATAGGCAGTTAAGATGTCAATTTCTTTTGGCTCTTCCTCAGTCTCTAGGAAACAATAAACTGCTTCAATGTGTGGTACTAAATGTATTGAACTGAACAATCTCTTCTATTGATTTTGGCACCAAAATTAAAGTTTACTAAAGATGCAAGGACCTAGATCATCAAAGGTGCTGTTGATCCTTACAGGCTGTTAGGAAAAGTATATACTTAGTTCTGAAAGGAGCAGAGTGTGGTGGCTGTAAGATTAACTTCTACCACTCAGTACATGGCTTCTTGTAGCACTTCAGAAGCTCTCAGCTTTCTTAAGTAATGGGACTCACACATTTCACAGAATCACAGAATATGCTGAGTTGGAAGGGACTCAAAAGGATCATTGAGTCCAACCCTTAGCCCTACATGGGACCATCCCCCAGAGTCACACCATGTGCCTGAGAATATTGTCCAAATGCTTCTTGAACTCTATCAGGCTTGGTGCTGTGACCACTTCTCTGAGGAGACTGTTCCAGCACCCAACACCCCTCTGTGTGAAGAACCCCTTTCTAATAACCAACCTAGACCTCCCCTGACACAACTTCAGGCCATTCCCTCAGGTTCTGTCACTGGTCACCACAGAGAAGAGATCAGTTCCTGCCCCTCCTCTTCCCCTCACAAGGAAGTTGCAGACTGCAATGAGATCTCCCCTCAGCCTTCTCCAGCCTGAACACACCAAGTGACCTCATCTGTTCCCTCAAAGCCCTTCTCCATCTTCATTGCCCTCCTTTGGACACTCTCTAAGAACTTAATATATTTCTTATATTGTGGTGCCCAAAACTGCCACAATGTTCAAGGTGAGGTAGCACCAGTGCAGAGCAGAGCAGGACAATCCCCTCCCTTGCCCAGATGGGGATGCTTGACCTGATTCTTCCCAGGACACAGTAGGCCCTCCTGGCTGCTAGGGCACTGCTGACTCATATTCAACTTGCTGTTGATCCCCAGGTCTCTTTTCAAGGAACTGCTTATCAGCATCTCATTCCCCAGTCTGTACAAACATCCAGGATTGCCCCATCCCAGGTGCAGAATGTGGCACTTTTCCTTGTTGAACTTCATATGGTTAGTGATTTTCCAGTTTTCTGATTTGTCAAGGTCTCTCTGAAGGACCTCCCTGCTTTTGAGAGTCAACAGCTCCTCCCAGTTTTGTGTCATCTGCAAATTTGCTTAGTATCCCTTCCAGTCCTGCATTCAAGTAATTTATGAAGATGTTGAAAAGCACAAGGCCTAAGATGGAGCCCTGTAGAACCCCACTAGTGACAGGTCATTGATGTTACCTCAGTCACTATTACCCTCTGTGCTTGACCTGTGAGCCAACTGCTCACCCACCATATGATGTGTTTGTCCAGGTAGACATTTAGTCAGAAGGATCCTGTGAGAGACAGTATTGAAAGCTTTACTGAAATCCAAAATGATTACATCAACTGGCTTCCCTTGATCAGCTGTGTGGGTTACCTTGTCATAAGACTAAATGAGGTTTGATAAGCCAGACTTTCCTCTTATGAAGCTGTGCTGGCAGTGACCAGTGACTGCATTGTCTTTCAGGAGTTTTCCAATACCTTCCAGAATAATCTTCTCCATAACTTTACCAGGCACTAAAGTGAGACTGACAGGCCTGTAGTTTCTGGGGTGCTCCTTCTTGCCCTTCTTGAAAATTGGCACAATGTTCACCAGCTTCCAGTCAGCTGGGACCTCTCCAGATTCCCAAGACCGCTCAAAAATCATTAAGAGAGGTTTTGCAATGACATCAGCAACTCTTTGAGGATTCTTGGATTAATCTCATTCTCTAAAGTTCAAAATAATGACTTCAGGCTATTTTATTAGGTTGAGTTCTTTCTCCTTATGCTGATTAGTATGAAGTCTAGAGAAAAGCAATAAGGCAATATTCAAAGTTATATTTTATTAGGAAGTTATAATAATTTCCAAAAAATTTCTTACACACAAATACATAAAACCAAAAAAATAAAAAAGATGTGTGAATTAAGTTTCCTATTAATATAAATGCACGGATCTGTGGTTGGGTAAAGTGTACGTGCATTCTCTGTGAGTGTACAAACTGATTGAATAAAAAAATCCAGACAAAAAGACTTGCATGCCAGAAAACATGTAGCTTCAAAGGGTTTCATTTCATATAGTTCCAGCTTATGATGGATTATACCGAATACTAAAACTGAGTTTGTTATTGGCAAGGATGACAAATATATTTGTTATAGTAAAATAATACAGTATCACAAAAAATTGCCAGCAGAGTATTAAGTTTCCCAGAGAGATTTGTCATCATGAATAATTGCACTGAACCTTAAGGCTGTTACTAGTAGCTAGCACTATTTTCTTTCTTATTTCAAAATATTTATAATTTTCATAACAAAAATCCATTCTATCCCCAACACAAAACATTCACTGAATGCAGATTTAAGATAACACAATATTCCACTTTAATTGTGCAACTTTACTTTCCTCTTTTTACTTATATACCAGAAAGGTTAAAAAAAAATTTAAATGAATGATCTGTGCAAAATGGGAAGCCTTTATGTGATAACTGATACCTCATGCAAAAGAGGAAAAAATATTTTAAAAAGTTATGGTCTAAGAAGCCCTGAGTCAAAAATTTCATTGCAAAGGCGAGGAACATGAGTGCTCCGAGTTCTTCCTATGTATTGGTGCATATTCAAACCAATCCAATATTTACTTAAAATATATTTTAAAATAGGCAGTTTGTGCAGTTTCTCACATACAAATCTTCTATGCACTTTCTTTCAGCAGACTGTATTTAATACTCAATTTCATTTAAGCTGTCAGGATAGCCTGATGAGAACTGAATTTCTTCCACTTCTAGAATACAAAATAGGAGGAAAGACCATAATTATTTGTATTTTAATCATACATAAGAACACATGAAGCAGAATGCAATTAATATGCTGGATTTAAATGGGACTGCAATATGGTTTTTAAAAAATGTTACAGCCACTTTACTAGTTGAGTCTGAGTATGATCTCACATTGCATTAGAAAGCAAAAATTCTGCACTGACCCAGCAGTTACTAAATACTAAATTCAAACCCATTCAATGGGGAGTCAAGGGAAGAAGTATCATCCATCTAATTAAAACAAGCACTGTGAATTGCCAGGTGTCTCTTACGAGGTATATTTAAACTTACCTAAACAGGGTCCTGCCTGGAACAGAATATCATCAATAGCAGTGTCACTTCTCATTGACACACCGCGGATCACCTCAAAAATAATCTGTAAAGGTAAGACACAGCTTTTCATGAATCCCACAGGTGGACAGACTCAGAAAAATGATAGGCATGCAACTTATTCAAGGATCTAGTGTGTCCTGAAAGCCTGCTTCTTGGAAAGAAAGTTCTGTCCTCCATAAGATTGGCTTAGTCAGAGCAATTCAGTGCGTGCTATGCTGAAAGAAGCAAGTATGGTCTCCCTCTCCTTTTTCCTTTCCTTTCCTTAGTAATTTTCAAGCTCTTAAGGGAGAGTGATTAAAAAGCTCCACAACATCTGTGGATGGTGATCAGTGCAATTTTGTGCCCACTGCTGTTTTAGTCATTAGCAATTTCAACTTCCTCTTTCACAGAGAGACTGAACTAGGTTTTGTCTAAGGCAATACTGAAGTCATGCTGAAACCAAAGAGCTCTGGATTTGCATCATCCCTTGTCTTTGGTGCCACCTTAGAAAGACCACCCTACAGGAAACTGCCATTTTATCATAGCTCAGTGGCTCTGTCAAATCTAGACAGAGCTACAGACAGCTGAAGGAAAAGAAATTGCACAAGTGATCTAAAACAACCCTACCACTGCTGACAAGAAATGATGGGAAACAACATTTAAATACTTTAAAAAATTGTTTTGAGTTAATAACTATTTTAATACTTGCAAACGATTCATGTCTTTAATAAGCTCATTTCAGTTTTCCAATTTGACTGCTTCTTGCTTGTTTTTCTTACCTGGTAGTTTCTATCACTTTCATATTCTATCAGTCCCCTTAGCCATGAGATGCTTTGTTCCCCCGTCCTTCTCCACAAAGGAATCTCTTCATCATCCCCTTCCTTTTTTAGATAAACACTTAATAATCCAGTTCCAGCTCCATACATGTGATAGAAAAATGTCAAGCACTGTTTTCCAGGTATTCCTCTTAGTAATCTTGAAAAAAGGTATGCTCTCTGTCCATAGACCATGTCAGATGCCTCTATATACATGTAGTACCCTTAAAAATATATACAAGCAAATATTAGCAAAGTAAAATACTCGGCATGTTCATTATGCTCAACATGCTCATTATATTAAAAAACTATGACTCAAACTATTTTGATAAAGACTTTTAAGATGTCGACTGCAGTGTTTGTGAACTGTAATATTTGTGATACTGTAATAACAGTGGACTGTAATAATGGTGGGTTTGAATTCATAAAACCAAGAGCTGATTCAGTCTTTCTAACAAGTTTATAATATGATTTAGGCCTTAAAACTAAAGACAAATTATTTTATTATACTTTAATATGAGCTGTAGGTTTTGTTGTTTAATTCAAGGAGCTTTAAAGCATAGTGAAGAGCAAGGTCTTTGCAATGGATTGCACTAGGCTTGGTACAAATGATCTTGGAAATTCTCCAACACACTGTATGAAATTATTTTTTCTTTATGGACCTACTCTGTAGATAATATTCCTTTTCATCCTTTCTCTTGACTGCTGCTTACTACCAAACTACAATCTGGCTTAGAGGGGATGCCTCCAGTAGGGAGTTGAGCAGAAAATAGGACTCTGAGTATCATGACAGACATCTCAAGTATCCACTGGCTGCTGCTGCTGCTCCCAGCTTTTCTTCTGTCTCACTCATCCTTGGGAATCCCCTCTCCCTCTGAAGGCAATCTCACCCCCAGACCTGTGGTGAGAGAAGGGCAGGTAACACCACAAAAAGAGAGCAGAGTTGAAGAGTTGCTGCAATGTCTGAGTTCACTGTCTGCTCTCAGAGTGTACATCTCAAAACATGGAACAGCTGCTTTATGCAGCATATGGGACACAGGGATGCTCCTCAGTCTTCTGATACACCTCAGTTTGCTCCAACAGGCAATAGCTGAATGATAGATTGGAGGGGTATAATAAATTTGCCTTCCAGCAATTAATGACTTGAACACTTAAAAACTTGGTTGTGTCTGATGAAACACACAGCAACAGAAAAGAATACAAAGCAAGAAAATACCATAGCTGCTCCTAAACCAGGAATGCACTCTGATAGCAATCAATTCCTTGGAATTCAGAGACAGCTCCATGTACATCTGAGGGTACAGTTTAGGCAATGGTTGGCGCTGATGCAGCTCTCTGTGCACTTGCTTTTACTAATGAGGACTCCACTTGGCCAAATACTTTAAATTACACTAGTGAGGTTGTGGAGCAGGTTTTCAAGACAAAGGGCCTGTGTGAGCTCTTTTAGTTGCCATGTTTTCTTCTAAGTTTGAACCCAAAGTATGTTCATGCAGAAGAGATCCCAATCACTTGCACAACTTGCTGCAAAGAGATGTGTGAGATAAGGAATCAACATTGTCACAAGTGAGGCTTAAAAGGCTGTCAAAGTGCTAAAGTCAAGCTATTCAGCTATCAGCTACTTAATGATCTATATAAACTGAAAATAGGTGTAAAGTCAGCTTCAGGAAATATTCACATAAGCTAGGAGTTTGGAAGGAGCTTTTTCTGTGAACTCTGGGGAGCCATCCTGTTCTTTTATCTCCCAAAGGAAAGGGCTACTTTAGGATGTGACAACAGAACTATCCACTTAGTCTGCAGATATTTCAGATTAAACATCACATTTTCAAAACCATGCATGGGTCCCTACGAAATGTGTTTACTTCCTTGGATTAATACCTCTTCTGAACAGAAGCGTAAAAACTTTCTCTATCATCAAGGTTATAATTTCAAAGTATTTTTGATTAACTATCAACTTCTGTCCTGAAAGTTCAATGTGGGGCTTAACTCACCTACCCCAGTAGTGTGGTCTCCTTTCGGACCAGTGTAAGAAGTGGGAGTTGGACCCCTCCTCCTGTGCCAGCTCCCACGACCTCTCTTCTTTTGGGTAAACACACACTCATCTTTTTCAAAAGTACACTCTCCAGGGCTGAGCAGAAATGAATCTGTAAGGAGAGAACATAGTTTAAAACTTCAAATATATTAGACCTATATTTGGAGAGATAACACAGAAAATGTATTGCATTTACTCACCTGCTGAAATAAACATCTACCTAGCAATGCTTACAATAATCACAAGCTTATAAAAGCCAGCTTCAAACTGAATGAAATGTAATTTCATTTTCTTCACTGTTTTGAGGTAATCTGTGCTCTAGTTTAGCTCAGTAACATGTACTAAGATTCTTGAAAACATTTCATACAGTTTATTACTCTTAATAATAATGGTTTGGACTAGATGATCTTTGAGGTCTTTTGGTTTTAATGATTGGACTCAATGATCTTAGAGGTCTTTCCTATCCTTAGCAATTCTATGATTCCATAACAGGCTCTACCAGTGTAATTTTCTTCACTATTGTGGCACCCCAAGCAGATTAATGAGCTCTAGAATGTATAATGTGGATATTTAATGAGTCTTGTCAAAGACTGGAGTTTCTGTGATCTAAAATCAAGTGCTACATTTAGCTCTCCTATATTCCCTTGGCAGCAGATTCTACTACAGCATACAACAGGCCACAGAGCTGTAATTACTATAGTATTTTCATCACTTCAATTCTATTAGATGATGCAAAAGGGAGAAAGTTGATAATTCAGGTGCTTGCCAGGAAGCTTCTGTCAACTTTTCTGCTGTAGCCTGGTTTTGTTGATCAGAAGTAGACACTGAGCTGCTTTCACTTTTTGAAAAGGAGGAAGCTTTGATATCTCTGGGGCATATTTCAGGCATTTGTTTTGCTCCGATCAGAGACAGCCTCAGTGTGACTATACACCCAGTTACCAGTTCTGCACCTTTGGTTCCTTTTCCAATTACTTAGGAACTACAGAAGGGCAAAACAGACAACTGTTGGAAATGCTTTAGAAAAATGGCATCTTGTTTTATACATGTGACTTCTCTCTGTTTTGTAATGGTTAGCTGCCTGAATGCATGAAAGCCAATCAAAAGAGGTCATGAAAGAGCTATTAGGACCATTGCAAAGATATGGCTTTATTCTGAAGAAGAATGGGATTATAGATTGTGCCTGCCTCATGAGAATGGTTTCTAAATTAGGATACAATCGTTGTACTGTCAACTTCAAAATGCCCCAGAAGAGGGAGTCTGGTGAGTTCAGAGAGGTTAGCCTGCACATGTCAGAGGGTAAAGTCTTGCTGAAAAACAGTCAGTTCCTCCCACTACAGGAGAGAGAGTTGGACTGATCTTATCTGTCTTCACTAGAGAACTGCAGCTCAAGTAAGGGACTGTGTCTTTGCCTTGCACAACTGTATTTCTGGACTAAAAAAGAATAATATTGTCTTTTGAAAATATTGCTTTTGGGTCCAATCCTGGTTTGTCAAAATCCATTTTGAAAACTACTTTTCCCTCAGTTGGACTTCTGATTTATTTTAAATTGTAATGCCCTAAAAGGACCACTCACCTATATACAGCTTCACTGGAGTCAGCGAAGTTTATTAGGAGTTAGTTGGTACCCCTGTGAACAAATACTGGCACGTATGCTACTTTGCAAAAATAGGATTTATGCAATGCTCACTGGAAAAAAAGAAAATACAAGAAACCACAGTGGGATGAAGGCAGCTGTAGGATAGGCTTGGAAAATGAAGGTATGTGATGAACTCTTACTAAAAAGGCTTCCAGCAGTTGGATGACAAATACAAATGGTCTTACCAGCAGCCTGGCAGCTTCCCAGGCTCAATGATACATCATCCAGTGCCACAAGTCCACAATCCCAAAAGCTTTTACACAAGCTGACAAAGACAACCTGCAATACATAAAGGAATTTCAGTTATCTAACAAAACCTGGCAATGTTAAGAGTCTGAAATATTAGGGTTTTTTCTAAATGTGAAAAAATGTTGAAATCTACAGAACAGAAATAATGATCCACTTTGTCTTGACACATACTAATACTGCCAATGACTGAAATTTTGGTTCCAGTGGGGATTAGATGTATGTTTTCAATCAACAGAAAGTATTTTCTCACTTTTACAGGCAAGTTATGTATCTCTGTATGTAATTTCCATTTTATTAGGAGACTATTTTTTTGCATATGAGAAAACATGACTTACTTAGATTGTTGTGTTTTTTTTCCTCCACAAAACCCAGCAAATATCGACAGATACCCTTAAAACCAGGAAGTTTATCCATGGAAAAAAAAATTAAAAAGTAATGCAGACTGATAGGTAAGAGAAATGGCCATGGTGAAAAGCAAAGAACAGTAGAGATGAAATGAAACTACTGCATAAAATGAGATTAATCATAAATGATCCAAGGCCATAGTATCATAGAGCATGAGACTGGAAATGCTATGCATAATACACAGTGTTCATCTGAGTTTGTGAAGATTAAATAAAAACATCCAAGATGTTTTATTTGACTACACATTAATTCTGCCATGAAAAATACAAGTCACTCATGAGATAACAAAATAAAACGTAAAGAAACTGTAAGACTCCAGTTGCCCTTCTCCAAAGGCCGACACATATCTATTTGAATTACAGAAGACACATTAAGATTTATTTTGTGAAAACACTGCTGGCGGTTTTCTTGGCCTATCTACTCCAAACCATCTGTCTGACCATTGGGGTTATGACCATAATTTGGGAGGAGCTTTTCAAAACAATTCCTTTGTGATGAGGTCTGTGCTAGTGACTGGAGATGGAATGAGTGTCACTTCTAACAGTTTAATATTCTGGAACAACTGTGAACATCTCTGTTACATATCTGAGGTTAAAAGCTGAGGGAGTCTCAGTGCTCTGAGCTAGAGGACTATGACTGTGAGAATGATCAGCTCCCAGTAGATCCTGAAATTGTGCAGGATCTGCTGCTCCAGCTGGATCCCTACAGATTTATGGGGCCTCATGGGATTCATCATCACTGCTGTCTTAGCCTTAAGATTTAACAGGACAAAAGGTGTTTCCTACTTTTAAGTTCATTCTCAGGAAACAGGTGCAATCTATTAAAAATGGTAGCACCTTCTGGAATAAAGCATAAAATAAGATACTGATGTTAGGTGGACATCAGTCACCAGAATTTTAATAAATGCATTCTGGTGAACACTTGTAATACACTAAAAACATATTATGGTCCTAAACCCACGAATCTTCTGACAACCACATATGTAAGGGTGAGGTCAGTCCTCATTTGTGAAACAACATTTCCACACCATGGAATTGTTTTAAGTGATGCTTTCCTATTGACATCACTAGGAGCAGGATCAAGTTCTTTATTCTTAGATTGCAGTAATTTGTTCCATACAAGGTATGTAATTACACACTGGATACTGCAGAAGGCACTCCATTTCAAAGGCATTGCAAGAAAAACTGTGGCCTCTCAAAAGCCACTGAACCAGTAGCCTTTGTACAACAAAAAGATTTATCTGATTCAGTAACACTTGTAAACTTGTTCAGCTTTGCCATCTATAGCTTAAGCTTCACTAATTCTCCACTTGACTTTTGTGGTGTTAAGTGACACACTGCCATGAGCAGACTTTGTAATTGCACAGGGATGGGGCGGAGGAACTTGTACTTGGGAATGGGGAGCTTCCAGTATTAGCAAATGTACTGAAATTGCTTATAGTCCCCTCAGCGTATTTTGTGGTATTCTTGATTTAGTTTTAGGCAATGGACTAGAAGATTTTCATTCACAGGTCACATTTATTCACTCTTCTTTTGTTCTAAATATCCTTTTCTGTCATAAAGGGAAATATTTGACTATTTAAACTTTACCTGCCAAAATTGTATCAATTTGGATTTATTCAACTGCTCATTTTCCCCCTGTGTCAGATCTCTGAACCCTTCCTACAGTCTCGATAGAAGCAATCTCACGATACTTTGCATTTGTTCTTGTTTTGAATAAAATATTTGCTAGGTCAATTCTTCTAAAATTCTTCTCTTCTTGCAGAAGAGAATAGGGGATTCTTTGTGCTCAGCTTGTACTTTCTTCATATAGCATGGCAGATGAACAATGTACTAATTCTTTCCAGCTAGGTAACAAATATTCTTGGACTTGCATGCTATCTTGGAGGCTAAACTAAAAACATTATCCAGTGCAGGCAGTTGTTGCCTGTGTTACTGAAAAATAAAACATATTTCTCATGTTTCTTTTTGTTCCAATAACAGGACACAGCTAGGGCATCAGTTTTCTTCCAAACTATTACTCTAGTTTGTGGAAGCTGGTTTGTTTATTTTGCAGTGCTTAATCAATGCTCCTGGTCTTCAACCTCAAAGTATCAATAATCAGTTCTTAGCATTTATCCTGGGTTATATCAGGTATGGACAATGCCAGATGGGAACAGCTGTTAGAGCAAGCTTCTGCCAAGACATCTCGTTGGGTTGTGCTGCAGATACTGGCTGAGGTGGAAGGGACTTCTCCTTGGCACTCTGCATCTCTACAAGCAGATGTGAGTTAAAACATATGAAGTTAACCTGCTTTTGGAGAAGAAATAGTAGGACATACAGTAGGGTACCTGCAGTGTAAGGAAGAACTAATGAGGAAGCTTGTAAAAGGAGGTTTGGAGGCAGCTGGACTCAGAACAGGAGAAAAGGAGAGATTCCTCTGGATCACTATATTTTCTGTGTATTTCCTTTTCTCCTTGTTTATCCCAGGAAGTGTAGCTCTTGCTCAATTAGAGAGCCAGACCAGCCAAAAAAAAGAAAAACTGTGAAAACAGCCCAATCTGGTGAATTAAAAGCAAGCTATGCCTCTGCAGCAAAGTAATTCACCTGATTCCATCCTAGTGAATATTCCTAGATTCAAACTACACATTGTACATCAGTGTAGACACAAAACTTGGCCTGTCACTTAGACACATTTAGGTTCGATTTTTTAAAGGAGAAAGGCAGTTATAGTGGAGTCTAAAGTAGGGTTTTGTGAGAAGCTACTGTTGTAAGTTCACACAGTGATACAAATCTCAGTATTATGAAATAAAAAATAATTCAAACACCAGAAACAAAGATGAGACATGACACAAAGAAGCAGTCAAGACATTTTCACAAGACAGGGAACCTGACTTTTCAGTCAGTTATGCGAGCAAACAGCTGTATAAGCATGCAAGCCAGGGACCACCACTGGCACAGAGAACCATTCTGACTGTCTACAGCTGGAGAAGCTCACACACACTGTGGAGCAAGAATCTGCATTTCAACTGTGTGTGTGTGTGTGTGTGTGTGTGTGTGTTTGCAAGTATACACCACCATGGGAGGTATTTCTTCACAACAAAGTCCAAATGCCTGTAGACCAAACTATTTCCAATTAGCTTAATTAAACTAGATTTTCTTTGGCTTAAATATTCAGAAACTCATTTATCGAGAACAAAAGTAAGCTATTAAGCCAACATTAGAATGTCTGCAAGCTTCTGTCATTTGAAATAAATTGATTTAAAATGGCACTTGCCAGGCAAGTTCAATTTTTTGCCATGTAAATACAACGAGCTTCTGCGGGGGAAAAAGAATGGATTATGAAAGCTTCTATATAAATAATTGGATAACATTGGTAATAAGCTTGTGAGAGTTGAACCAATATTTTTGAAAATCTTTCCTGTCCAAAGGCAGAAACAAACAATGAAAGAGAAAATAAAGTCTGACAGAATAACCTAGCACCACAGACTGCTTATGATATGTCTCTTCCCACTGGATTGCACTGCCTAGTAGAGCACACTGGCTGCACACAAATGTATACAGGACACTTATGTTCCCATTTGTCCTCCAGCACCTTCCTAGATTTCTACAAATCTACTCATAGGACTCTATCCTCATTTCAATGTAACAGTTTCCTTGGCTCTTTTTATAGAGATTCTTGCCTTTAGATCAAGAAGTCTTTTCAGAAGAGGTGGCACTATAGTATCATAATACTGAGGACCCAGAACAAAAACTGAGCAAAAAATTAAAGTGTCAGTTAAGTATCACAGACACCAAAAAGCAGTATGTAGTATTTCATGCAACATATTACCTTGCTTAGCTACTGTGAAGATGCAGGCTTCCTAACCTAAATAACTTTCTCAGTTTCCAGTATGTTGTTTCCACAACCATATGTCAAGCACCACAGTCAGTGAGGTTGCACACTTTGCAAGCGCTGTCCTACTATTTACAAACCCTACCACTCTTATTTTAAACATACATTTCTGGTGACTGTTCTTCAAGAAGTTTCTTACTTTAGAGGTAAGAGAAGGAAGGACAGAAGGGCTATACTATAAAACCACAGCTCATTCCAAACTCTTTAGGGTGCACACATTATTGTGGGAAGACTGATCAAGAGTTTTGTCAGAACAGTACCAAAAAGCTTTTTTATTTGACACAAGTGAGGGTTTTTCAGAGGAGGAGGAAGAGATGAGAATGTTTGCCCTCCTCCACTTGGTGCCCAGTTAGAGAAGTGTGTCGTTCATACCAGTGACTCAGTCACAGGGATCTAGAACTTCATCATATATCCAAAATTGCTTTAGTCATTTACCTATGACTTTGGTAGAGAAGCAGGAGACACAAATTTCTCATTAGCAAAGAGAAGTGCTAGAATAATTTAATATTGAGGATCATCACAGTTATGATGTGAGAACAGAGGTGCGAAGAACCTCAGATCAAGTCCTAGAAAGGTGGCAGGGTAATAATAGATGTTTAGGGAAAAAAGTACAAGATACAAATCAGCCCTAAAGCTGTTATATTATGTCCAATCCCCAGAAAGCTGAAGGATTGACTGAACTGGAGGTCACAGTTAAACCACTGTGTTTACAATCACTGTGAGGTCTATTTTCCATGAATTTGTCTAATTCCTTTTGTTTGTTTTAAACCGTGTAAATATTGAAGTGCAACACTCAGCCGCTTGATTTTGCTCTCACACAACTCCAAGTAAAATTAGTTATGGAGGATGAGTGAAAACAAACAGATGAACTCAAAAGAGATTGAGAATAGAACATCAAAGAGGGAAAACATATAACTGAGAGTTTGAAAACCAAGAAATGCTGCCACAGCTACTCTGATGAAAGTAGAATGGACTATTATGATGCCATTTACCTTTCTGAAGATTTGATTTTGAAATCTGTGAGAGGTATTCAAGCACTATATCGTTAGGTAACATTGCCAAAACTTGCATGAATGGATAAACAACACAAGATGTTCGCTTTTGAAAACCTGAGCTTCAGAATGGTGAACCAAATCTAGCAGAAATGAGCAGAACTGGTATAAGCAGACCCAGGTGAAATCAAACCTTCATTTTAATCTAGGCATTTGGACTGTTGTGAAGAAATACCTCCCATGGTGGTGTATACCCACAAACACACACACACACAGAGTTAAAATGCAGATTCTTACTCCACAGTGAGTGTGAGCTTTTCTAGGTCTCATTTAACATGTGAAATTTTCTTTCAATTATCTCTTATATTTTTCTGCCATGTGTTGGCCTGGAAGATCAGTTTCAATACAATCAAACCAAAAGAAATCTACATATTTCAGACTTAGGTTTTTGTTGCCCTTCAAGAGGCAACAAACCATAAACAGTTTAATTTATTTTAAAAAATAACAGAATTTTTTTCCCATTTCTTCCTTTTCATGTTTATTCCCTGGGCACAGTATAAAAAAAATTGTATGTGTAAGAGGGACTTAAACCAACTGAAAGAGACAATGCCTGAAGTACAAATTGAGAAATCAGGACTTCAAATTTCCTGCCTTCTCACTAGCATTATATAGCATATGTATTTGCAGTACATATGTACACATGTATACATCCATCCACACATACATATATATATAAACATTTATGACTTGCTTAGCTGGCTTATACCCACCTAATCTTTACAACATCGTATTTTCAAAGTGTCATATTAAAGCCAGTTGGCCAGCTTCACATTTCCTGCCCACAGAATTCAAGCCATCAACTTGTGCCAGACTGCAGTTAGCTAATTCAAAAAGAACTTGCAGAAAACATTACACAAACCAAGAGATGAAAATCTGAATCTTTTTATTGTCCCAATGCAAACAAACATGCTAACAAAATTAAAACATATCAGACAGATTTTATATTGTTTCCAAAATTTTGCGAGTAGTATTCGTAGGAGAAAGATAAAGGACATGGGTTATCAGGTATTTTAGTAGAACCACCTTCTGGCTGAAAAACAAGTATGACCTTCAGGACATATGACTGCCATTAAGGAACTGCCAGGAGACTGTTTACTGTTTCTACAGCTGCTGACCCAATCTACAAGTCACACCTGGTAACCAAGAAGCTGCTCAGCCAAACTACTGTGCATGCCTACAACTTATCATTCATGTCTAGACATGATGCATCTCAGAAAACAATACGATAGGCACACTGGCCACTACATCTGTAAGAGCAAAAGTGGCAGCCCTATCTTATTTTGAGACCACATCTCTCCACTAGAAGACTGTTTTTCACTTGCTTATAACATTGCCAAGACACAATTATTTCATCTCAGACTTTCCATGCTGGGTCCTTACTTCAGGCTTGCTTTGGAAGATTTAATCCAAAAAAGTTCCATCATTTCCAAGAACAAGGCTAAGAAAAAAAGGGTTTATTTTGCCCCTATTAAAAAAAAAATATATGTGAAAAGCTTGAGCACTCCTAGGCTTTGGAGCGGGAGCAGGAAAGTGTCATACTTTGGTCTTTGTGCCAGGACTGTGCTTTCTGTCAAGTCGTTAGTTTTTGAAAAACTAGAATTTGTAAGAACTGGGACAAGCAGGGCAAACAGAGTGGGACACGAACAAGATTAGAGGGGGGAAAATTGGACTGTCCAGAGCCAGAAGCCAGAAGTAAGATGAACACTGGCATGGGGAGTGGGGTCGGAGTGGTTTGTTGCCTATGGGGTAGGTTGATAACATAAAGATGCCTCAGTGAGGAGGAAAGAGACACAAGCAAGGTTGGAGGAGGCAGGACAAAAGAGGTCAGGCTTCTCTTCTGTTTCTCAATGCTGTCCCTTCCTCCAGAGCCTGAAGTGTAATCCCCAGCTTGCTGGTTCCCACCACTCCTTGCTGTCAGGCAAAACATGCTCTGATACACCTCCACTCTTACCCTTCACTGAAATAAGTGGGGTTTGCCAGATATTTCACTAGGTGCTAGGCAGGCACATCTTCACAGATAACTAATCTAAGTGTTTGTACAATGCCACACAGAGTTCTTTTACTTCCTTCTATTGGCGCGGAAAAGAAGAAACAAACAAAATAAAGCATGAAAAGGCCTTTTAAAGCATTAAGGTTGAAAAATTGGGCATGAGGTTGCAAGGAAAAGCCAGAATCAGGTCCACTGTGCAACTTCATTCAACCCTGCTTGTGAATATTACAAGCAGACGACCTGTAACTACATTAGGTTTTAACCCTTGCCTTATGGCAGGCAGACACACGCTCAAACTTTAGCAATATTTGTCTTTTATATGCTACCTTCTCATCTCTAAACATATCTTGGTGTACTTTTCCATATTAACATATTTCAGAACTTCACCCATTTTCTTCCATGTACTATTTATCTAAAGGAAAACTTCATAAACTGAATCCCCTGCAAAATAGATGGTTATTTGGCTAAGGGGTACCTGAATTGTGATAGGCTGAATACATGCTGACTTCTCTAAAGCCCAATACATGTCCCATTTCATGATATTTGAGGAATGCCTCCTCAACAGAAACATTTTGCAACTTGTTTCCATGGGAAAGAATGGTTTCTTTCGGAAGACCTGAAGCACCCAGTGAAGGTTTTTCAGAACTGCCAGAGGCCAACAAACCCTCCTGCTGCAGAACATGGCATTTCTCCCCTCCTGCAGACCTTCAGGCTCAGAAGCAGCAAGGACATTCCCTTGACTTCTTTATTCTCCTCTGTGCTTTTCTCCCCATCAGTTACTGAGCACAGAGAGAATGGTAACTACAGACATGAAAACTCGAATTCATGAAAAGATTTCCATTGCAGGTAAACTTCTTTACAACTGTTTTAGATATACTGACTTCTAGGAAAACATAAAAATTGTACTTCGCAAATTCATGTTGTAAAAGATTTTTCTATGTAAATGTCTGAAGCTAAAAAAAGACCAGCCACCTCCAATGGCTACAAACAATTTTTAACAGAATTGCTCATGTCATCATTACTCATACAGTTTATTATGCTACTGAACCTTTTCAGAAGCAATAAAGAGATACATAAACTGTAGATGGTAAAAGTAAATGTCTCGCTTTCTTAACCAATACTTTTCATAATTAAAAAGAAAAAAAAAAGAGAAAAATACTTTCATGCAAATATCCTGGAATGACACTATGAGAAACTTATCTATCATGCACTTGCTGTGCAGTAATGAATTTTTTTTGTTCTATAAAATAAAGAGAATTAGAAATTCTGTTATGTTTTATGCATAAATACATAAAATCCCATCAAATTTTTAAGGTATCAGGTATCTGAGAAAAAACACTAGCCAACAATTAGGACTGAAATTTTTAGCATATATTTGCTTATTGATACAGTCAGGCAACTGGTTTTTGGTGAACTTTTTGAGTGTATTTACTTCAAAGGATAAACACCTTTTTTTTCCTTCCCGAGAAAATTTAAACTCAGTAACTACTGCCATTTCAAAAACTAATTTGTAGTGGACAAAATGCTGAAGATGTTTGTCTTTGATTTAGAAGTGCCTGAGTTGCGAGACAAGCTTTCATTCATATGTTCATTGTACTATCACATGGAAAAAAAAGCTGGACTAATCTAAATGTCAGCAGGTAGTGATCCATCTGGTCCTCCTTAGGTGACTCACAGATAGTGAAAATGCATTACAGAATTCAGGATAACCACAGAAGATGTGCCTACAGAAATCTCTGTAAAAGTCAGTCTTTGTAAGAAGAGTGGAGATGAGGAATAACAAGGGCTTAAGGACTTACTCAGGAGGTGATGTCAAATACTGCCTTATTAACTTGCTGAGATAACACAGTGACCTCTCCAACACGACACTGCAAATTCTTGAAGTCCATTGCACTGAATTCTGGTTTCATATTCTAGTAAAGCAGTTGAGTTTAGGGAAGTAGGATGAGCTCCCTGTTTTGATCAGAACTTAGAAGTAGCGATTTTTTAGATTAATTAAAATCTGTAATTGAGTATGAAAATTATGTGACACACAGGAAACACACAAACAAAATGATGGAATGTGGAGCATGCTGAGAAACCGAAACACAAATGGCTCTTGTTAGAGCTCCTCTGGCAAAATCTCCAGCAATATTGTGACTACAGTTGAGGACACTGGGAAGCACTGTCCCATTCCTGGTATGAAGCCCCTGTATTGGGGCTCCCATGGGAGCCAGGCTGTGAAGAAGCATTCTAGTCCCCATGGTACTGCCTGAGGAATACTATTTCACTTTGCAGGTATAGCTCACTTAGGATTAATCCCCAGATAACAAAGAACCATAAGAAGAGAAGGCAAGGAAAATCCCCATCCAGGATTTAGCAGATCTGAAGAGTTGGCTCTTACCTTGCAAGGCATAGGCTTTTTGAAGGAGATTTCAGCTTTAGTCCAAACTCCCTTTGGAGAATCCAAGACAGACCAGATTTTGTCTTGAACAACATGATTCTCCTCGAAGATATAAACTGCAAGAGTGCCACTCATTTTGAAAAACCCATATAAGGCATAATAAAAACTCAGACAAAATTGCAAGTTTCCTGGCAGGGTAGGGCCATATAGACGTCCAATGTACCCAGGCTGTGATGTATACTTTGTGTTCGCCAACAAGTAATAACCTGCAAGACAGCACAATTATTATTTCTAATATGCTATCAGCACAGTTGATTTGCTATTAAAGCAGCTTCTGTTATTGCATCAGACTTTGGCTACAAGAAAAAATTTCATCTGGCAAGAAATAGATTATCACACTCTGACAGGAAATAACAATTTTTTTTAAAAGCATCCTGTCTACTTCCAGCTCAAATGGCATATTGCTAAGTTACCAGAAATAAGTCTTTTTCAAATTTACCCTGAAAAATTCCCTGTCCTGTTGGCCTCACTGGAAAACTAGCTGTTTCAAGCTAGCAAGATCAAAGAATGGAAGGTAAGGTACAAGGCCTATTATTCCCTGCACCAAGTATAAAGAGGTGAGACTTTACCACATGTGATTAATAACCATAAATATTCTACATAAATAGATGTCTGAGTTTCAGAACTTGTTAGTAGTCCTTTCACTATGTGGCTTCACTACACAGTATTTCAGTTTTCCCTTAGCAATGCCAACTGTCCTAAGCTCGGCAGAGCCCACCTTTCCACTACAGTAAAAACAATGCATTAAGCTATTATTACATTTACTTGCATATTTTTGTGGAATCATCCCTCCAGTGACTATGGAGCAGTATAGTGAAGATACTCTGATTTATGGGCCCGCATGACTATTCATGACCTTCCCACTTCACACATGGGGAATCACAGCTAGGGTTCCAGATAGGACCGAGTTGTGTACACTGATTTTTAATGGCAGAGTTGCAGTGAGGCAAATTAACCAGTGTGCCAGTGACATTACTTAACAGAGTGAACAATGATACAACAGATTAACCTTTATATAACCTTTTATATATCCTTTATACATGTTTGACTCTTCTAAGGAAAAACAATTTTGATTTACCAAACCCAGTAGTGTGATCTCCTGCTCTATAAACATTGCGCTTCACTTTCACTCTGCTCCATGCTGGGCCATCTTTCTGATCTTGGTAAAAATTACACAGATCTTCCTCAAAATTGCAGCCTGCATTGGCAGGATCAAAAAGAGTTCCTAAAAGATAGATGTATATATTCTGTTAGGAAGAGCACAGTGTAATAAGCATAAATATCTGAAGCAGAATGATGCCAAAGCATGCTCTGGTTCACCTTTCTTTGCTTTACAGAAGACACGCATGTGCAGAGATGTTACACATATATAGTACAAAGTCACAATGAAATCAAACTATCAATTTTCTATTGCAAATTGGTCTTATATTCTTATATTTTTGCTGGAGCCAAGAGGAAACTTCCTTCCTAGCCCCCTCAAAATATAAATGAGCTACAGATATTAAGAGAAGATTCTTCTTTCAGGACATAATGCACAAAGACATTCAGACTATTTGTTTTCATTCTGCTCCTTCATGCAAAAGATATTAGGACAAAATGAGTGTGAGTGTCTGCCTGTGTGTGCATGGATATCATATTTTCATTTTAGTTTCCAAAGGGATAACTTTTGGACATCAACATTCAATATTTTTTTAAAGAGAAGTTTTTAAAAATCCTTTTGTAATCATGTATAATGTGCGTGTAAATGCATGCTGTAAATATGTATGTAAAACACTTTTTAATTCATGTACCACCTCATGGCTACTGACCTCTGGACCTTGCCTCACATATTTCAGCACTTTAGCAGTGAGGAAAGCTGAACAATTAAAAGCAAAGCTAAATCCCCCAGCCCTGCAGATGCCTCCCTCTTGACCTGCAATACTGAATTCATGGATCAGGATTTGCTTTAGTCTGAACAAAAGTCCCCACAGTGAAGGGGTGCTTTTAAGTAAAACACTTTTACTTTAAAAGCTTCATCAGTCTCTTACACCAGATGCTGGGGAAAGGAGAGGCACAATCCAAAGCCATCATGCAAATTTGGCTACATCAGGAGTCCAGATCCAGGACACTGTGTACATAACTGCAGCAGCACACGTGACCCTTCTTCATGGGGACTAAGAGAGATTTCCAGCAGGGGCAGGGAAACAGGCAGTTAGCTTCAGGAGAAGCAAAATTTTGGCTTTGGAGGGATGTCTGTGGTCTTTTCAGCCTCAGATAGGCCAAATCTAAGCACTTTGTGTCTTACTCTGCCTGCGGCCAAGGCCTCCCATCTCTGCTTTCCTAGTTAAAGAAAATGCAGCTGTAGCACTACCAGGTCCATGCAGCATTAAACCCGTATTCTGATTCATTCTTTGCTGAGCAAGTTTAACACTCGGGTACCTTTTGAACAAAACTTCCAGAAGAAATAAGGAAAAAACGTAGTGCTGTTATATACACTGTTATGGCTGAATACAAGATCTCTTGTTTTTTACAATCTCTACTCAGAAAAATTGAAGATGAAAATATGAGATAGGTCTGAAGGATCAAACAGTATATGTCGTACTCCAGCAAGATATAAAACAGATTATTTGCATTCATTTCTCAAACAGAAAAAAACCCCAACAACCAAACCAACCTTCAAAATCAGAGTTAGTAGCTGAACCTATCATATTCAGAATAGATTATGAGCCATTCAGATTAAATCTGAACTTCAACCATTGGGGCAGAAAATGCTGTAAAATTTATCCTATACTTCAACACATATAAACTGTCTGAAAATTAAAACAGGAAACACAGATGAGCACACAGCTCCCATCTCTGGAATACCACAAACACAGCATGGGATTTTTGTTGCAAAACAAAGCAAAACTGAAAGAGATATTGAGGAGATAATGAACCAGATTTACTCAGCCAGGAGTTGTGTGGATTACTAACATATCTGGAATCTACCTCCTTCAGGAGTGATACTTCAGCAGTGGAGGCAGAGCTAGCAGATACTCCAAGCAAGTAAAAACAGGGCAAAACCCCATCTTGTTCCTTGATCACTTCAAAGCATTAGCCAAAAAATTCAAACTTATGAACAAAGGAGTAGGTAGGAAACCACTAATCTACTTTTGACTAGTGTTAAATGCCCCAATAAAACCCCAGCAACCAGTACATAGCTACTTAAGAGGCTGAATTCACAAATGACAAAATCCTTTGCCCCAACTGCCTCTACAGCAAAGGTCACATGGATTCAGCTGATGTCTGCTGTTGTGAAAACCTAATAAAAACCTGAGAGCCACACCACTGTCTGAGATGAGTAATACATCCTGGAAGAGTGAAGACAGGAAGGCAAGACTCATGTTTTGGATCTGAAGAACATCTCAGGGCATATGGAATGAAGAAGAATGCCTACACTGGCATTAATGAAAAGCCCAGGACATTTTCTTCCTTATACCATCACACCTGGTAAATCTGCCCTCTCTTTCTGTGCCAGGCCTGCAAGTGGTAATTTCTCAAAACCTGGAGTGATGCAAATACAGCATTCAGTCTGGCACTCCAGTTGCAAAATCCTGAGGCGAGGTCTTTGGAAAGGAAGCATTAAGGACTAGTTTCTAGGTCAAATGAATGGCACCAGTGTTATCTGCTGTTATGTCACCAGAAGGAAAAGGAGCCCAATGGGACTGGTCAGTTGAGAAGGTAGCACCAAATATTGCAAATACTGACAGTTTAGAGGGGCAAAGCAAAGGGGGAAAACAAGGGCGGTAAATAGCAATAAGAGCTCATCATACCTGTCTGATTGCTGCAGTAAACTGGAGAGAAAGAAATGTCATCAAGGGCAACGTAACCTCCCTTGGCACTGTTGAAAGCAACTTCAAATACTACCTAGAAATTATAATAAGTTGTTATTCATCTGCCATATACTCAGCAATAATTTTGGTACATATTTTTGAAATAAAGAATTCTGATTGGATGTTCCAGACAGACTCTAGCACTGTAAATGTTAGGATAAATTAAATTATATCACTTATGTCCTAGTTAGAACAGCTGGGACCGATTCATCATTGGATGGGTGTAGCCCAAAACTGTGTATTCTATAGCCCTCCATGCCATTTCCCAGAAACTTTTGTCAGTAGAGGCCTGCGAGGTGCCCCCCCCCTCCCCCCATGCTCCGGTCCTCATGCCCTTTTGTGGAATTCCCTGACTGAGCACCCTCACACCCTTTTATGGAATTCCCCACTCTGGGGTAAGGATTGAGCATCCTTTTATGGAATTCCTCGCTCTGGGGGAGGGGCTAAGCATTCCTGCCTGAGCTGGAGAATATATAAACCTGGAGTTTCAGAACCTTTTCCACCTCTCGTGGGATCCAGAGGAGGACTGCAGCTCACCGCTCTCAGCCAGACTGAGACCACCACCCTCAACTGAACTGCAATCACCACTTTGGCCAGACTGCAGCAGCTCTTCCACCAGCAGGTTTTTCCCCTCTCCCTTTGCTTTGGACTCAGGGGGGGGCCCAGGGAACACCACTTTGTTTGTGCCCTGGGGTGCCAGGTTGTACATTTGTGGGTTAGGGCCAGTTGCTTGTCTGTGTGGTCGTACTTATTGTATTATTTTATTAAATTGTTATTCTGGTTTGTAATCTCTCTTTTGAGTTGGGTTGGTTTCCCCTGCTGGTTAACATTTAAACCAGCACAACTTATTAGGGATATAAATCAGAGTCTGACCTCAACACCAGATCTTTGTCCGCTCAGGGCCAAGGAAAAAACAAAGGGGACATAGCTCTTCTGCTGCTTTATGAAGCAATAGTTTTAAAGATGCAGTAAGGCTTCTACCATATTATACAAAGACAGTATTCACAATCTTCAGTCTGTACTGACTAGAACTCCAAAGCTGTCTAATTATTACTGTATCTAAAATCTATCTGGATCAAGAGCTAAAAACCCTGTGTTCATTACTCTCCTATTAAAATATTAAGTTTTACTGTTTTCTGTAAACATCCTCAGACACTGAAACCCATGACTTGGCATCAGCTGGCAGGGAAGATTTCCTTTACAAAATTTATTTAAGAACCAGAAAAGCTATTGCTGTGCTTTGTTTACCACAAAGATCAAACAATATTTGTACTTAGTCATTCCCAAAGGACATGATTTCCTCAAGTAAGTGGAGGACAGTATATAACTCTTGAGGAAGTGTCTTAAAATTTCTCTTAAGTATCAAAGGTCTGAGTTACAGAAAAACTTTGAGAAGATGCCTGAATCCCAACGCAACCCCAGGGACAAAACAAGGATATGAGGATAAATGCTTTTAGAGCAAGATCGTGTTCGGTGAAAGCAATGCCTGTGATGTCTTGCCTATGGATGGGAGCCAAACTAGGAGAGCTGTGAAAGAACCCTGAGCAATGTCCTTTAGCCAGATGAAACAAAGAGGAAGACCCTCTTGAAGCAACTGAAGAAATTATATGCAAGGTTTAATCTTATTTCTATAAAATAATCTTTAAAATATTTACTGTGTTGGATTACATATAAGTTCATTGGGCAGATTAAAGGCCCATCTAGCCCCGTATCCCTTTTCCAACAGAGAGCATCTATAGAGAGAATTGAAGACAATGGCAGGCTTTCAGTTCTTCTTCCCTCACATTACATTCCTGATGGATTCTTTCTTTCCCATTAATTGTTCTAATTAGTTTTTTAACTGATCCAAATAATGGCATGCATAGCATGCTGTGGAAGTGAGTTCTACAGATATGTCATATAAGAAAATATATTCAGTTTAAAACTGTTACCTGGTAGCTAAGAATTTGGAACAGCAGTGTAAATTATGAGAAAAAGGGCACAGTTATATTTTCTGTGTTATTCATGACTTTTAAGAACCTCTACCATATTCTACTTCAAACTTTCTTTTAAGGGCTGAAAACTGCTATTTCATTAATGTAACCTCTCCATACTTTTGATTATCTGCACCTCTCCCTCTTGTAGTTCTAAGATATTCTTTTTTAATTGAGAGGGCTCAAGTTACATACTCCACTTATCACGAGGGTACCCTGTGCATTCATCCAGAGGTATAACTTCCTCTGTTTTACGGTTTATTCCAGTGTAGACAGTTTCCAACATTCTGGATGTTTTTTTGAATGCTACTAAGAAATCAGAGGGTATTTTCACAAAACTAACCGCAGTAATGCCAAGCTTTAAGTGATTATTAATTAATTTCCATTGATAGTCCTAGGACTGGTTTTGTCTTCTTCCTTTGTACGTATTGAACCAGTAATTCACTTACCATTCAATATTACGAGACTCTCTTTTCCCTTGAAGTCTGACAGTTGAAATGGATGACTTGATCACTGACGTTTTAGAGTATAAAAGGGCTACGTAACATCTCATGAAAATTAGCTCTACCCCTCATAATTTCTGAAAATTTGCAGGCTTATGGTGAATTAGCAAATAACTTAGGTGGAATTAAAGCAAGTAGACAGAATTTATTTGTAATCACAGTATTACAAGTATATATATAGAGAAAGAGTATTTATGTATGTGTATATAAATACATAAATTACATATATATGTATAAAATATACATGCTAAGTATATATGTATGTATATAATATATACACACTTTATTTCAATCTTCTAAGTTTGAGGTATTTCTTAGTAAACACTAAGGAATAAAGAATTCAATTTCTTTCTGATATTCTTGAAAGTCATTATAATAACCATCGAGGATTGTCTTTTACATCTAAGGACTACTGTACTATTAGTACCCAAGTCTGAACTCTATCTCATGAATTGCAGGGTCATATTAAGGTAGAGAATAGACCTCACATACATTGTAAAAATTGTCTTCTTCAGGGCATTATTTTATGATACTCAGCATCCTCAAAAATGGACCATGGAGTCACAGAAATATGGGACTGAGAGAATCATTCAGTCACAACTGAGAAACCTCACATTAGTAGGACTCTACAACCTTCCAAGGTATTCTGATCAAGCACCACAACACCTGACTTCAAAACCAAGCACAAGTATGGAAAGTGATCCCTCCCTGACACTTATGCAAAGGGCAAAGAAAACCACAGATCACCAGCATCTTTATAACCATTTTTTGGATACTGGATGGTCACTGCCATGTTCCTGGCTTAGCCTGAGTTGGCACTCATATCTGAGGCAACCTGGAAGTCATAGCTGGCCTGTACAGGCAGGATTGCTTTACCTCCATGGGGTACGGTGCATTGAAATCAACTTCTGCCAGTGCCCAGTCTGTACTCAGAGCAGTGTCTGTTTTCCAGATCTCTTCATAAAAGCCACTCACATCTCTCAAGTAAACAGTAAAAACAATGCTGCTCTCCTGCTTAAGTTGATAATAAAAAGATAAGCATCCAGACATTGGGGCTGTTGTCTTTGGTGAGATTAGCTGGGCCACTTCCTGAAAATGTTTGACGTAAACAGAGTCCACGTACATGTAATGACCTACGAGTAGGAAAGAAATTTGGTATAAGTCACAGTATCTCATAGTATCTCACAGTATCAGGAGATGAACAGGGACTAAACATATGACTTAGACCATGTCCTGGCAACAATGATTGCTTTCTAGTAAGTTTTAGTAATTCTAAAAGATTTTTTTTTTCTCCTTTCCTCCTATGTACAAGCCAAAGTTGTTTGGTTAAGGTACCACTGGCAAAATAGTCAGTCTCAGCTCTTTCTTAAATATTTGTTATTATTATAAATAAATATTTATATTTATATTTATATCTGAAAAGTAATAACTCTAAATTTTGGGAGCCATCCATAAATGAAAAAATGTGTAACAATTGTGTAAATTGTCTGCCTACCAATACCTCAGTATAGTATTTAGTCTTTTTTCTGAAAAAAAGGCACTGAAAAGTGCAACCTTTACTAAGGCAACTGAAGTAAATGATCAAGATTATAAGTCATGTTTTCTCACATTTTAAACAGCAGTTCTTTTAATATATCTAATTAATTGGCAAATAACCTTTAATCTGCACATTTCACTGTTTGTATAATTCTGCTTGGTCTATCTAGGATTTGGTTTATATATCTTTACTGAATAGACTGGAGGTTTTTTGTAAAACCTTAAAGAAGACTTTTGGGAGACATTAATAAGCAGAAAAGTGCATTACCCACGAGTACACACTCCCTCCCCCTCAACAGCCAATACGACCTGCAGGATTTTCAAAGGGTACAGCTTCTAAGACTTTGATTTTGGAACAGCAATCTCAATTTAAACAGGTCACATTCATGTTCACAAATATGCTGTGCATCTCTAGTTTTTCTTCTTCTACACTCCCAGAAACACAGCACCAAACAGTATATGATTAATCAAAAAATGGTTCTTCACAAGTAGAAAACTCAGAAGAGAATGAAGTGTCAAATTGGCAGAGTACTTCAGCATGGACACTGCAAACTGTGCCATTAGGTTTGTATGGGCATCACTAAGATAATTAGCTCATAGTGTTCTCAAAGCTGTAAATGTCACTTCTCACTTCACTCTGGTGAGAGGAGGTGAAAGGGCTTTCTTTGCTATGGGTCTCCTCTAGCTTGCCCACTGCCAGGGGAAAGGTGACTTAAGTGATACTTGCCTGAGAAGTTCTCAGCTTCACTTTTACTCTACAGTTTGAGCACATTTCATAGCTTAGCTATTATCTCCCTGGCTGATGCACCTCCATAGTCCAATTCTTGCAAAACAGAAGGCTCTTTTTTGACTTTAGGCTTCCTGTGGCCTTCTCAGTCAATGGTCAGCAGTGAGGGTTTGGTGTGAAATAGAAATGCTGTGGCTACAAGAAAATAGATCCCTCCCAGTTGGCAGCATTTCCTGTCACAATACACATTTAATAGGTTGACCCACTGTCTGTTGTTGAAGTTGTGGTAAGTTAAACTTCCATCAAAATTTTACCAGCATTTAGGTGCTGTGACATGATGCAGGGACGGAGTTACACTCTGTACTCAAGTCACACAATTGTGTAATAAATAAAAAGGCACAGCGGCATGAGTTAAGGAAAGAGGAGCAACCCTGCTTTTCATGATGCCATTCCTTGCACAGTCACAAGCATCACGCTGTCTGAGACACACAGTGTGTTGCAGCAGCCAGGTGTCCTGACCATCACCTGCTGTGGTACATCCTTCTCCATGGCTATGTAAAAAGCTCTCCTCTCAGTGATGTGTCCAGGACAAGGATTTCATACAAGGCAAGTGCCCAAATTCCTGTAAGTCTTTAGAGCATTCTGCCTCTGAGGGGCTGTACTAATAGCGTCACACTCGACTGAAAGAAACAAAACTCCTAAACTGTGCAATTTAATCAGAGAGTTTCCGAGCATGTTTCAATCCCTAAGTTTTCCTACTGAACTTTCTCGATAGCCATGGGAAAGAAAACCCCTGCCAGATGTACAAGAATCTAAAACTTAGAGTGGCCCATACTTTTAAAATACACAGAAGGGTGAATATTCCCCCTCTTCATTCAAAATTTTATTCTTACTTTGAGTACCTTTGAATCCTAGCAAAGAGCAAAACAACCTTATTACAAAACTTACATGAAATTTTGTGTGAACACCTGCAAATACCCCGAACTTTTTCTAATCCCTTTTTTATCTCCTGAATCATTCTTACCACCCCACTCCCTGCAATGCTGGAAGAAAAGAAAGAACTCACATAATAACTCCCAGAATGAGAGTCATACATGAATCACAGACTCAGATTTTTCCACTGTATTTTTGCTCTACATTTGTTGCTTACCCAGTGCACTGTTAAGTGTGTGGTCTTTGGGCAGGATAGACTGAGAATTGCGAATGTTTCCTCCACCAACAAACCAGTTGACATTGGGATTCCAGCGGTTCACGAAACCACAAAGATGATTTTCTTCAAAGTCACATTCTGCAATTGCAGACACCATCAGCCAAGTGCACACATTTGCATTACAGAAATGGCAAGAGCAAATTGCTAAGCACTGCCCTCACTTCACATATGGCAGTGCAGATAATGCCTATATTTATAAAACCGGACACAGCACTTATGAGCTCATAATAAACAGAAGCAAACTTAGCCCCCATTTTAGATCATTTTTAAAAAAAATTTCCATTTCCATCGTCTTTGGACTAATCTGCTTTTCCATTATTTGTCAATATAGGACTGTTGTAATTTAGAACCAAATAAAGCAGATTTAAAATATACCACTTCATGGTATTAAATGCTTAGAGCATAACTTTCACTAGTAAATCAGGGATAGCTAGAAACAGTATTTCATAACAGTAATGCAACTGCTTTGTTCCCTTCACAGAGTCAAAGAATTGTGACAATTTGCCAGACCTCCCCAAAAATGCAAAGGTCTCTCAGCTTCCTAGACACTGAAATTTTTGAACTTCATTAGCAGTTTTTGGCAAATGTCCTGAGGAAATAGCAGAAACCGTAAATATCAACAGTTTTGGCTCTGCAGCCTGCAAGATGCCACTGTAAGGAAGCATGAGCAGGCAGAGAGCAGAAATAATATTGCAACTGTTATGTCTAGTATTTGCAGCAGTGCAAAGTTTTTTTAAAAAAATAACGCTTATTCCTGCTTGGACAATAAATAACTTTGGAATTAATTATTTTATGTGATATATCTATGTATATCACAGAGACAGGTGAAAAAAAACCCCACTAATTAGTGTGTGTAACCTTACCTTAAAAATCATCTATATTGAACATGGCAGTCAATAAGGAAAAGGCCATTGCCTTTTCTCTAAACCCAGACCTTTAATCCAGCTTTGTAACTGCCAACAAGGCCTTTTTCTTTTTATGCAGAGAATATAGGTGTTGAGCAGAGAGTACTTACCCATACAATATCCAGGAGTTATTTTGATTTCAAAAATTGCTATACTGGCAGATTTATCTTGTCCCATTTCACCTTCCAGTACAAGCTGTAAAATATAAATCAAGCTGTAAATTTTAGGGTTTCATTATCCTGAATATTTATACAGGATATACAGGAGAATGAATTAAATACATGTGGGGGGCTCATCATCCTTACAGTCAGGAGAGGTGCTTTTGCTGAAAGAGCTTGGCAGAATGCATTAAAGACAGAACAAATGCTCTTACTTGTGCACAGAAGACACACTGAAGGACAATGAAACAAGGCAAAAAATTCCCACACTTCATTTAAGAGTAACAAATTCTATGTTCCTCAGCTGTGGTTACGCAAGATGTTATTGTGAGTGATGCGATGTGATGATTTTTGGGTAGAAATACTCTCCTGTCAGCAATTGACTCTTTCCTGAAAGGCACAGTGGGCAGGAATGAGTGAGTGCAGCTGCAAGTCCAGGACTGGGGAGGTTTCATATCTGCTACATGGCACCAGTCGCTCCACAGGGATGCCAGGAGGTGAAGCATCCTCACTGTAGGGCTCAGCCAGCTGTGCATCCCTGGGAGCTGCTCCACACCTTTGCTGGTCAGAACACAGCCTCATGCCAGCCCTGCTCACGAGTGCTGGGGACAGAGGGATCAACTGACTGATGTGCTGCCAGCCTTAGAGATGAAAGCGAAGAACAGGGCTCAAAGGAGTTTGAATAGGTCAAAAAAGAAGTCCGTACACTCCAACATATGCACCAGAAAGTCTGTGGCATCTACTAAAATTGGGCTTACCTTATACTTCTTTGTGCTGTTCATTAAATCTAAGCTAGCTATGAGCCAGCTGTCTGAGGGCTCCTTGGCTGACCACAGCAAACGATCAAAACTTTCTCCTTCCTGCCTCAGGTACAGGTTGAGCCTGGTGGGATCAGGTGAAGCCTCTAAAGTCGTTGCTATCTGATAAATCAGTCTGACACAGGTCCACTCCTCGGAGTACAGATCTGGGCTGTACAGCACTGCTTTCTCACCCTCGTAAGATGTATCCACAGAAATGTAATGTCCTGAGAACACACACACATCAGAATAATAAATGCCAAAGGCTTTGCTTTTGCATCTCTGGAAAAAGTTCTTATTTAGAAAGGAATGGCAGTTCTGGGGCTAGGTCAGGAGACTGAAACTGCCACTCATCTGGTAAGTCATTTAACCTCTTGATATCCTACTGTACTCACACAAACATGACTTCCTATGTCTCAGTGGTTTTAATCACAATTTTTAAACTATCGGAAATCTTAACAGGGAGATGTTGTATCAGCATAAAGCAGATTATTAAGTAACACCCTCCGGAACTGATAGCTGATAATTTACACATGCAGAAATATTTTGCAGGAATATTTAGCTGTTTTATGGATCAAAGCTTTTTAATTTAATTTAAATTTTAAAACAATACATTAAACAAGACATTGCAGCTAAAAACTTCCAAAGCACTTTTGGTTTCAAACATTAAAATTAGAAAGACACTTTTATGTAGTAATATTAATGTGTACAAGGCTGCTGATTCAGGGAAGAGCTAAATGTAAAGCAATGTTTAAATGTATCAGCATTCCCTATCAGATTATTTCAAAATTACTCTCTGGAGCTTGGCCTAAAACACAACCTTCTTTACAAAAAAGAAAGAAATCACATAACCACAGAATTTTCTGAGTTGGAAGGGATAAGGATCATAAAGTCCAACTCCAAGCTAAAAATGCACAAAGAGGCCTAAAAAGTGCAAAAGAAACAATGTGTAGAAAAAGGAGGCAACAGTAAATAAATTACAGAAAAACAGAAGCCTGGTCCTGGAGGCTTTACTAAGACATCAAAACCAAGATTAGAAGAGTAAAATGGAATACAGAAGTCACAGAAACCTGAAATGCATTGCCAGAAACAAATGAAACAGGGAGAAAGAAAATTGTAAAATAAAAATAAATTAAAAATCCCAAACACCACAAAATAAAAACCAAAACAAGATAGGACACCCATGTCTGAGACACTATCCCATACACAATCAGGAAAATGATCCTTCTCGCCTAGTGTCAATGTGTATTAGACAAATCCCATTTCTGATACTAATTCTCAACAGCCAAGCTTGCAAGCACGAGTCATAAGTGCTGTCAGGGACTGTGCCAAGTCAACCTTTGACATAGACACTTTAAAATGCCCAGGAAATATATTTTCTTTTCTTTAATCTCATCTTACTTGACCAAGGAGCTTGTCTCAGCTTATATGTGTATGCAAATACCTGTGTAACTTGGAAACTTCAGCAGTTGTGCTGATGTTAAATGCATTGCTTGTCTTTGAGGCACACTCTGCCCTCCCAAACCCTGACTCAACCCTCCAAGCCCAAGCCACCCTGAGGTTGCTTCCCAGGAGCTCCCCTGTTGCCTTTTCAAAAGGATTCTCTTCGATGGGAAAAAAAATCATCCTCATGAACAGTCACCACCCCCTCAAGGCAAAGAGCAGGTACAGATCTGCTCTATGAGGTTCCCAAAGTACTCTCCCATACACTCCTGGGAAGATGCCAGGAGCAAGATAGCCACTCTGTCAACACCTGATTCTTTGGGCAGTGCATGTTACAGCATCCACCCTGCATCTGTTCTCTCTCTCACCTGCAGACAGAGTGCACAGTAACCCATTTGTACTGTACACTTTGTTTAACACATGTAAGACAAATGATTGCTAGGAGGTAGCTGCAGCTCTAACCAGTATAAGAGGCCATGCAAACAGAGAAATGTGCAATTTGTTTCCCTTCCCTTTTTAGGGAATGGAAGGGTTTTTTGTCTCTTATAATTTCTCTTTATATCTACTCTCTGGTTTTAGTCTGTTGGGGAAAGATACAAAATCACTGGTTAAGTACAAGTAACTTGTTACTGCAGCAGCATTTGAAAGAAAAATAAACACAGGAATACTTAAAAATTGGTCCCTAATGTCCATGCCAAATACTTAATCTGCCACTGCATAAATGTGAGTCCATAAAACATCCACTTGCATGCAGATATCCAGTTAGTTCACAAAAGTTAGCACTCACAGCATTTATTTGCTGGCATATGCCAGCCAAAGGTATGCATGTTTTTTCACAGGAAGATAGAGGAAATTCACCAAGGCTCCATCAGAAGTTGAATGCTTCTTGCACATTTTTTTAAATTGATGTACGTGGCAATATCCCGTACAGATGAAGAATTTACATTTTTTGACTAGTCTGAATTTGGATCATTTTACAAAGAAACCTACAATTCAGAATCCATGCTGGCAATTTCAGTTTAGATTTAAACCCTATTTTTGTCTGCACTTCAAGAGAAACCCCATAGAAAACAGATTTTTCTTATAATAGTAAACTTTTTTTCCCCCCAGAATAAATTAGTGTTGATATAGGAAAATATATTCACAGGAAGACCTCAAATTGCCAGCTATGAAGCTTAAATGGCTCCCTGGTTAATTATAAGTAGACTAAGGTTCTTCTACAAAAATAGTGATTTAAAAGAAAACCTCTTACAATTTCCAGTAGTGATGATTATGTTACTGTAAACTTGACTCTGTGTTCTCTGTGTGCTATACACTTGCTCTCACTTTGTCTGATTCCCCACAGATATGAGAACAAAGAACTCTCTCTTTAATTGAGGTGCTCTCACCCCCAACCTAATCATTTTAGCATCTTTTGAAAGTTTAAGTGTGTAATTGGCTCCACTGAAATCAATGTGAGGACTGATGGAGAGCTTCATGGGTAAGTTTAAATGCTTTGCTAATCAGGATCAGGGAGCCTGGCACTTGGCAGCACCAAGCACAGAAAACGCTAACATTAAACTTCTTCCGAATGAATGCTGACATTGACTAAATGGCCTTTACCCTAAACTGTATTTCAGCAATAGCAACGACGTGTGTTAGCTGCAGAAAGGAAGGTCTCACAATGCAGACCACATGGACTGACACAGAGCAATTGTGAGAGCAAATCAATGCCAAGAGAGGGCTCCTTGGAGTAAAGAAGCAGACAACTTTCCACACTTGTTTTTGAGAGTAAGAGGTTATTTACCAGTCTATGAAGAATTTGATGAATGCACAGTGCTGTAGCCTGAAATCTCATTAAAAATACAATGTGCAGCTCCATTTTGCAGCATGCCACAGTCCTCCTGAAAATCCCTATGGCACTTAATTTATAGCAGTCATTCAGGAGTTATCAAGAGAGGGTTACTCTTCAAAATCACAGATGATAAAAGCCAGGGACTAATTACCTTTTACTGCTAACTGCTAGCAGTTCCCTGGTGAAGGCAAACACCTACTGCCAGGAGAAAGGATAGCAGAAGTAAGATGTATTTCTCTCACCAGTCTCACTGCTCAGGCTAGCAAGTAATGCACATTATACCCACATTCCTGTAATGACTTTTTACCTACTGTGCAACTTGACTGTCTTCTGCTTGACAGCTGATACAAACTTACAGGACCAAGCATGTGTTCATTTTACATTTCTCCATGTCCAAGCAAATTATTGAGACCAGGAAGGATTAGGACACTGTGTTTCAAATCTATCCCTCCTCAATGCAACTATACACTGCAGTGCTTAAGACTTACAAAATGAGACCTTTAAAATCCTTCTGTATGCACGTCTGTCATCTTGCTGTTCTAATAAGCAGTTCTGTACAGAGTCTCTCTCAATTACAGTTGGTGCTACATTAACTTCATGAGTCATTCACCCAAGTTTTCCAAAAATATACATAAAATATATTTCCATTTACTTACTAAATGGGCATCAATAGATCAGTCAGCAGTGATTATATCAATGGCTTAAGATAAGGGCCACTGAGACCAGACACATTACTTTTTCCAAAAATCTTTTTGGAAATCAGAAACTACACTGGCTGCTTTCTCTGTAAATAACACAAGCAAGACAAAATTCCAGATGCTGTAAACTCAACCAAACTGCATTGAGGAAAAAAATGGAAACCACCCCTCCCTCCCCCCCCGTTGGGATAAATAAAATTACCAGTTAGCTTTTCAATTATATATTTCCTCTGTAAAAATTTGGAAGGATAACCACAGACATGTTCTGGCCCTTCGTGGGGTTTATGTCTGACACAGCTGTTCACTTGGTTCAGCCACAGTACAGCTTTACAAGAAAAACTGAATATAAGCAGCAAGCTCCAAGAGAAACAGTATTAAGGAAATAAGAAGTAGAAAAAATTTAGGAATTTACATTTGATTAGGTACTCATTTACACAGACAATCTGAAACAAATGTCTTAAATTTGTAAGTCCTGTTATGATTTTCTCTGTATTTCCCTACAGAAACAGGAAAGAATATTACCAGTTGATCTACTGATGCTTTCTATGCCAAAAAAAAAAAAAAGAAATTAAAAAAAATTTAAAAAGTAGCAAAGCAGTTCATATTTATGACCTATTAAGCCTTCTTACATCTCTGAAAAAAGTTAGTTAAAAATATCAACAATAGAGCCAGAGACACAAAATTTTGCAAATGAAGTTTGCATATGGAGGCCATCCCTGGGTACAGATGAGTTTGAATGAAGGTTCAGACTTTGAGTTAACAACAAAGAAATTCTACCAGTTACTTCATGTGGGATTTTGGGTGAACCTAGGAGAAAGCTTGTGGCACCAGACCAGGAAAGCTTCAGACTCAACACTCCACTTTTCATTCATTTTCTTTTCAGTAGAAAGAAAACTTTTCAACAAAAGCCAACATTTTTGCTGACAATTTGTCTTCAAAAATAGAACTGTGTAAATCAAAGTTAAATATATCCTATCTATGTAAAGTTAGGGGACCCCTGGTGGTCTAGTGGTTAGGATGCAGCACTCTCACCACTGTGGCCCAGGTTCAATTCCCAGCCAGGGAAACTCCTCCGGGCAGATGGAGCTCGTCAGCCCTGTAAGGCCATCCATCTAAGAGAAGGTCACTCTAAACAAACCTACGTCCTGAGGACCTCGCTGCCACTGTCCAAGCTTGCTCGGCCCCAGCAGATGAACCTGAGGATTAAAGGGTGGGCTCAGCTCAGCACACACTGTGTCTCACCTAAAAAATCCACTGCACAGGCTCGAAGGGTAAAGACCTTTCCCAAATCTTCGTTCGCGAAGACTGGCCGTACATGTAAAGTTAAGGTTTTCTGCAGAAAACTCTTCCTCTAATCAGGAACAGCCACCATGCATTTTGCTGAGGCTTTTTGCAGGGAAGAGGAAGAGTTGGAGGATGAGGTGGGTTTTTCCTTAATTTTTTAGGCAGTGTCTTGGGAAAGTGAAGAATTGTATAAGCAACTGACTTTTCAATTGGAGGGGAAGAGTTTGCCCTACAACTTCATGAAAAAAGTAAAAGAAACCTCCATACTAATCAAACACAAATGCCTGCACAAATATTTCAGCTGGGCCCACAATATTGTGCTGGGATTAGCAAATCAGCTTAAACTGCAACTATAGCAACGATTGTTTATGAGAAGTCAGACAAATGCAGTTTGAAACATTTTAATATCTTTCAATCTACAAGTAGAGAGTTGTTGGAGATGGAGATCTCTGCAGCAAGTTTCAGTCTTTGCAGCCCTAAAAGCTAGGCAGCATTGGGCTACAGGGAACCGAGCCCTCACCTCAGGTCCCCATGCCTGTTGCTGTGGAGCGGCTCTGATAGGGTGTTGGTGCCAACTCCCAGCTGGCTGCAGGCTTCCCCTTGCTGCCTGGTCTGCCCACAACAGGGTAGACCCCTCTAGGCAGCCTCAGCCAAAATGTCACCAAAACTAATCCACATCAAGAGCCACCGAGACGTCCAGTGTGATCAAGGTCTCTCACCAGCAGCAGCGCATCTCAGGCAGCTGGAGAAAGCATCACCTTTTGTCACCTCTGCCTGACCCCAGAAAGAGGTCTGCCCACCACCTGAGTCCTTGGGGGGTCTGCCCTACAACCCCCTCCTCAGCCTGATCCTGTAGACAGGGAAGTGCAGCAGCAGTGATCCACTTTTGCGAGAGCTGGTGATTAATCCCATCCCCTTGGTCCCAAGGAGACTTGCAGCAGCAGCTTCTCCAGTGGACAGATGGATGTACGCACAACACACATAGGGCTGAGTGGAAAAGCCTAACCCACATTAATGAACACAGAGACTCAGTCCCAAAACATTCAGGGTGGTACAATGATTAAAGCTACTTGATGCTGCAGGGCATAACTGGTGTTCTCATTCCTATCAAGCCACAGATGACTTTATTTCTGATAAGCTGTTAGATTCACACCAGAACTACATGATATACTCTTTCTGTTTGTTAAGCCTCCTTGTCTCCTCCACAGTTAAAAGCAGCTCTGTAGAAACAGCTGAGGGATGGAGAAGCACAAGATGGGCAGTCCATGTTTATTGCCTGCATTGACTAACATTCACTGCTACTGTCAAGGCTTTTCCTGCTCTTGTGTGTCTACGGGGCACCTCAAGCATAAAGCTAACACCTCTTTGCAGAAAAAGTCCATGGTCCCGCCTGACCAGTGCTGGCTGCCCAAGCCCCCCTCACTGTCTAGGCAGGGAGGGAACCTCAGTACCCCAACAAATCTGTCCCTGTGATAGTCATCTTCTTCAGGTAGTCAGTGGGATTTCCAGGTAATTCTCACAAAGCTGAGTAATACTTATTAAAAACAAAAGCATTTTGTAGAAAAGAACATCATAGAGTGATGAACACAAGACAGTTCACACAGGCAGCCACTCATCTTCCTCTGGCTGAATGAACAAACATGACAACAGAAGTCCCTCCAGCAGTTTTCTCTCCAGCTCACCTTGCTTTACAAACTGAGTCTCCATATATGGACTGAGATTAGTCATTTGACCTTTTTTTTGCCAAATCCACCAGACCTGGCCAGAGAGCTCCTGTTTGCCAGCCCTGGGGGATAAATCTTTCAAGGCTCCTTTCTCAGAGGATGGCTTTATGGATTAACTACCAGCTCCACCTCCTGCCTTGTCCTTTGCTTCCCCAGAAAGCTCAGAAATACAGCTGTTAGCATGCCTGTCAAAAACCATAAAAGTAATACAACTAGCCCTGAAACACTCCATGACTGCGGCATCTGGTTGCAGCTACTACCAATCTGGAAAAGCCTTCCAGCCTCCATCCGTCAGCATGCCTGCGAACGGCTGGCAAGGGCCCAGCCTGAGCTGCTGTTTTCTGCTTCTGATTTAGAGAAGTTGCTCCACTGCACTGGGGACGCTTCCTCTTCTTGCTCTCTTTCAAGTCCCAAGGCCCTTACATCATGCACTAATTACACCAGATCTCCTGTTTGTTCTAAGCACATGTGGGTTTGTTTCCTTTCACAATGACCTCACTCATTTTTATACACTCAAATTTTGTTTCTGCTTGTTCCAGCCAATCCCTCGATCCCAGTCATCTGCTGTTCACACCACTCAGTTCTGCTTTTCATGCTGTTCATTACATAATTTTGACAACTTTTTATCTGCTAACACAAAGCCTGCCAGGTTCTGCTCTGGTATCTCTGAGTTTCCTTCAAACAGCTCTTTCAAAAAGCCATCTCCATGACTTCTGTTAGCTGGTATATTTGAGCAGAACATAGGTAATATTTGGAGACACGTGATTCTCTGCTGTGAATTTCTGAATGGAAAATAAAACTGAGAAAAGCTTTTTCTTTATTCTTTGTCATCCTACATCAGTTTTCATTGTCCCCAATGCACATGGAATGTTAAAGATAAAAACCAGATAATGTAGAAATCATCAGGCATCTACTTGTTCTCAGTGTTCATCTCTTTCATTACTACCTCTATCTCTTTGCTAAATCATGTTTCCACCAGGATCAATCACACAGGGGAAGGCACTGTGACAGCTCTTCCAGCACAGCTGCCTGACCTGGCAGAATGCATCACAAGGCTGCCTTCATTCAGAAGAAGAATTCACACCTATGGTATTCCCTTGCATTATGTTGTTTATTTACTTCGCTCATCACACCTCTTCTTTGTTTACATAGGTGCACATGATGTAATGTGATGGAGAATGCCTGTAACTCTGCTTTGTGTTATGTGCTGAACACATATCAGCTTGGCCAAGGCAAACCTGTCCATTGCAGTCCCCACAGCTTTGTTGGCACTTCTTTGAAGAAAAATCCATCAGATCTGCAACCCGTGGCAAACTGTTGACCAGCACCCCACAGGGGAGCCAACATAAGGAATTTAGCAAGCCAGACCATGAAAAAAGGGACTCTTGTGTTTTATAAGCGGGCATTTCTGGGGCCATGCTTCTCCTCAGACTAAGAGTTCGATAAAGAGAAGAGATGCTCCAACTCGATCAAGCCTGATTTGGCTGCCACATTTCTGGATTTCCATTAATCTGGAAGATTTTGTACTTCAAAAGCAATGACTTCTTGGTTGAAGCAATTACTTCCTTGGTGTGCTCCAAAGAGGCTAAACTAAAAGCCTGTGGTGCTCACCATCTGAGGCAAGCTCTGAAGCAAACCTGGACTCAGTCAGGGAAGCAGAAAGACTCTGGTCACAGCAAGCAGCAGCCCTGGGAGGAGAGGACAAGCAAGCTTTGGAGTTCAGGTAAGCAGGGAACAAAAGTCATCAAGACTCGACTTAGGTGCATGAGGGAATAGGGTCACAGCATTCATGGGGGGTCCCGGGCCAGGCTTTTGCTCAAGAAAAGAAATAAACCTCAACTGGTGGCCTTCTGGAGCGCATCTGCAACTATAGGGATGCACTAACTGAAGGATTATAAAAGCGAAACTTCTCTACTGCATGGATCTGCTCTCTTGGCATCTGCCAAATCACTTGGCCTTACTGCATTACCCTGAAAAACACTCATCTGCCTAAACACTTGTCTGTCTCTCCCAGCTACACCAGATCAACTAAAATGTAACCTTTGTCCACAAGCTTTGTCCCTCTGAGGAAAGTTATAAATGTGCTTGGCTTGTGGAAATTACATTTATTCTGATACTCAACTAGGCCCCAGGTTCTACACAGATGGAAAGAAAAAAAATCTAAATATTTATTTGTTTTCATTGACTTCAGAAGTTGAACTCCAATGAGTTCACTTTCCTGCTTTCCATAAGCTTGGTGGTTTTATACTCTTTTTATACTAGAATCATTAGGATGACTGGCAGGCTCATGGTGGGCTGATCAGTGATCTCACATCACAAAATACAAACAGAACTGCAAACAGACAAGGCACATACATGAGCTGAAATAGCTAGCTACAGAAAGAGCTTACAAGTGAGCTAATCAGATTCTCACAGGTGCTGACAATAACCCGGTCAAAGGTCACCTGCAGGAACTAGCCTCACTGCACCATCAGTTTCCAAAAACTGTTGGAGGTCACTCTGCCCTAACAAGGCTGCTGTTGGGGCAGCCTCTTGGCTCCTGCTCTATTTACTGAATGGCTACTCTCAAGTAACCCACCCTAAGCAAGAAAGCAGCTGCAGTGACTCATCTTCTGACCTGACAGGTTCATCCTGGACTGGGAATATGCAATGGTGAAGATTCAGCATCCACAACCACAAAACCTGCAGCCAAGAAACACACTCTTGACATTGAACATCACAACTGTAAGGACCATGGCACGTATTTCCTGGAGTTCTATACAAAATCCATCAATTAACCACTTCAAAGACTAGCTTCAGTTTACTAGGGATGCTTTTAGGCTTTCAGTCCTGTACATCATTTCTGCCTGGCAGGAGGCTGGTAGCAACTGAGGAAGTTTGTCAGGTGTACTGATAGACTGAGCCAAACCCCACAATATTGGAGAATGGAGTTTTTTGAAGCCCCAGGTTATGTGACTGTAATCTCTAAAACATCTCACACACATTTTAAGGGAATGGAAAGTAGTTGTACATTTAAACCTGAAATCCATCTTTGTTACTGGAGATTTAAATATAACCTGTTGTACCGTCACATTTATTAGATATTGATTACCCTGTGTCCAGAGATGCTTGCCAACAGAATTTTGATTCAAGTATAATGCATCCAGTATCCTATCTCTTCCCTTTGAGCAGAAAGTACACTTTAAATGATACATATCCACACTCCATGGTAGAGTACATCCTTTGCAAGCTGAGCACAGGGACTCTGGTCATAACCCTAATCCTACAAGGGAGCTACTTTCAACAAATATGACTTCTGACCAAGTACCCTTAAATAGAAATTGTTAAAAATGGCAAAATTAAAAAGGAAGTTAATTTCACAGTCCAAGAAATCAGCAATTCAACCTACCAAGGGTACTCTGAGTTTTGTTGTTCTTTCTTCTTCAATCATTACTTTCTATGCCTATTAGCTGAGTAGCTAATTTAAAAAATACAAAATGCTATAAATCAAAAGGCAGAAATGAAAGCTTGATTTTTTTGTTGTCGTTTTTTGGTTGGTTGGTTGGGTTTGGTTTTTGGTTTTTTGACCTGCAACTTGCACATATTTATTAACCCCAGAATGACTTTTCAGTTTTTACAGGGATTACAGCAAATTGCACAGTGATGGTCTGAACATCCAAAAGATTCACAAAGTACTTTACAGGATGCTGTGGGCAATGCAGGGACGGGGCTGATGCCCTAGAGCTCCCTCTCCTGTGCCTCAGGAGTCTGTAGTAGCACTGGAAGGAGATTCAGTTCTGGAGCTTCTGCATCGAGCAAGATATGAACTACTCAGAATTAGTGAGGATCACTTGGTATCAAAAGCAAAAGATACCTTCTTATGCATACTCCAGTCTAAGGGAAGAGAAAGAGATGGATGCCAATCAACATCATGAATGTTTAGGCATCTAGGAGATTTAGGAAGCAGGATTTTGCTTTGTACCAGGTATCTAATTGCTGATTACAAGCAACAGGACTTTTGATACATTTTAACTTCCCTGGGCTTTGTGTTTTAACTAATATAGCCAGTCAAATTCTTCTTTGTAACTGAGTCCAAGTCAGTGAGCAACCTAATACATCTGGATTCATTTCTGGCCATTGATGTCACCCAGAATAGGCGCAGGGCTCCGCCATCTGTCTGGCCAAGTCCACTCTTCACATCTGTCACATCCTGGTGGCCTCTCTGCTTCCCCTCACTAGGCAATAGTAACAAAGGAATTCCTTCAGGCATCCCCTTCAAACGCTCCCCAGCTGCCCTGAAACACTTGTCATCACAGATGCTAAGACTTTATTCTTAACACAAGCCCCAAATATTTCTATTTTTTTTCTAGATTACATTTGAAGTGAAAAGCTATTGAGAATTTTGGTGAATTTTAGCACTTATTTCAATATCATTGCAGTGAGTATCCAGTATTATCCCTGGGCAATTGCTCACAAAGGAATTTAGCATACCCCATTTGAACTGTAAGACACATTTATTAAGACTGGACTAGAACCTCAGATATAAATGAGTCATTGAAAAAATCTATCAATCTGGCCCTGACTGTTTCCTTCAGGATGTCCTAATTGACTACTCTTTCATGGTCAAAATAAGCAAAAGCCTGTCAAAACTTTCCAAAGTAATAGAGTTTATGGCCTTTCATTAGATTTTTTCTAACTATTATTATTTTTCCCCCTAAAGGATTACTAAGGCTACTCGGTCTTATTCTACTTACTTTATATCCTAAATATCCTAGGGTGATCACACAGACATTAATGAAGTTTAGGTAAATCCATAAAACACCATTTGAATTAACTTACCGTAGTACACTAGGGCTGCCAAATCTCACCAGGCACTTAACACTGCCTCCAGGGAGTGGTTCTCTTGCAAATTTGTCCCCCAGTTTATTGCTTACAATGTAGTCAAGAGACCCAAAAAGGCAGCAGCAGATCTAACTTGCATCCTCAAGAGTGGTCACAGAGGGATGCTTAGGTATGAATTAACCGTAACAGAAGTGCACTGCAATACTACTCCCTGTTGCCTCCCAGTTCTTGTTGCCATTTTCCAGTGTGAAGGACTGCCTGTGCTGTTTGTGACACTGACTGTATCAACACATGAGCCCAACTAAGCAGCATGTGCCTTGCATTTTTCGAAATAAAAAGAAACTATGCAGAAAATAAAGCCCACAGAAATAACTTTGCTCTATCTGCCAAGCTTTGAGTGGTCTTTCTAAAAACAGTCCTTAGTCCAGTTTTTCTGAGAATGCCTTTTAATGTTGCATTTGCCATAAAGTATAGCTCAGAACTGAGACAAGGCAAATGCTGGAATGCTTGAAGGTGTTACCAAAGTTCACACAGCATCAACAAACACATTCAGCACCAGTCCCGACACATTTTCTGTGTGTTTACAGCTTCCACAGGAACAGTGAATAGTGAATTCTCTGCTGAAAAATTATTTTCTGCAAACATGCATCCCTTGGGAAGAAATTGGTGCCAGGAGCTTGCACTGAGCGCATTAGAGGACTCCCATTTGCTGCTCTCCAAACTTGACAGTGCCAGCACAAGTCACTGGCAACGACTCATCACTTTGTTTCTAGAGAAATAATTCGAGAAACAGATTTTCAAGTCTGCCCCAGCAGCTGATCCCACCAGTTTTGCCTGTTACACTCGGGAGTCGGAAACTTCGGCTGCTTGCAGAGAAAGCTTATTATTTACTGAAGAAATTTGAAGTTGTGCTCATCCAAGAAGTATCAATGGACATCTCTGGGAATACAGAGACAATTAGATCCTTATTAAATGTTAATGAGTGATTATACTAGCTCCACAACTGTTATTTTGGGTTCAAATTTAACACATATGCTACTCAACACTTAGAAGTGAAGGTGTAGGACTGTCTTTTCCCATCTCTGTTGCAAGCTACAAACTCAAATAGCATCAACAGCTGCTTCACAACTCACACACAAGAGACATTTGCCATAGAGTATCAGTGCAATTTTCTGATATGGTCCCCAGCCTCTCCCTCTAATGTGGAGCAGGAGAAAGACCCACTTCCAGAGAACAGAGAGGGTGAAACTCACAGAGCTGCTGCTCCTCCACACCTCAGAAGCTGAGAGTAAACTAGGCCACAGGAGAGGATGCCTGCCAAGTTTTATCTTGGAAAACAAGTGGAATATTTATGACCATTGGGAACTTGGAAAAAAACAAAAAGACAACTTTTCAATGCATGATACTGAAATAACCCGAAGTACCGAGCCAGCATTTCTGTAACTGCAGTGCTCCTATGGAGAAAAGAAATTACAAGGCTCACATACCAGTCTTCAAAAGCCTGGTCTCTAATGCTACCAAGAAGCTGATCTAAACTGACCTAGTATACAACAATCACCTAAGGCCAAAAATTTTCACATTCAGAATTTAGGAAAATGTAATGTCATAAGCTGACTGCATTTAAAAAATAAAAATTTTAATGAGGGAGAATCAATAAAATACAACATGCAAATAGGCAAGTAAATTTTCTGTAATTTTTAGAAGCAAAAACCACAATGATTTAGGAAGCAAGGGATACAGCATGCAATATAAAGAAAGCAACAAAGCAAAAATATTCATATACTTGGTTATTTCCTTGCCTTTAAAACTGCTCTATTTTATTTTCTTTTCCACAGAAGATGGTTTTTTGGTTTGAGATTTTTTTTCTTCCATGTTGTTTTTTTAAAAATTTGCTTTAAAGAAGAAATCAAAGTATTCTGTATCTTCTAGCTTTTGCAAATAAAGAATTGGTTCTTTGCCATGTTTCCAACTCTTAAAGCAAAGTGTAGGAGTATTAACAGTCAGGAAACTGGCCTCAAGAAATGTTCATGGTTGTCCTTGCAATGCTCTGTGGAGGACAATGTCTCTGCTTCCCAGCTGTTCTCAGACCTGTGAACCAAGCTGTTTCAGGAGAATATAGACTGATTCCAGCAGGGGAGGCATACAAGAAATTTTAAAACTGCTTTTTTCCTCTACATCTCCATGCCACATGAATGGCAGTCAGAGAAAATGAAACCCATGGAGCTTTACTGAAAACAGATCTAACTTGGTAGCTCACCTCTGATGAAATATTTATTGAGAGAATAAACCTGTAGTTACTTCTTTGTGTCTCCCTCTGTAAGTGTGGCATCCCACCCTTAAGGCGAAGGGAGCAGGCAAAGCTTATAGATGCTTGTGGTAAAAAGGAGTGACAGAAGTCAGAGGGTCTACAAAAGCTTGCAAAGTTTTATTAGTAAATCACACATTTTGCAAGGACATTCATATGTTAGTCCCTGACCTCCTATATAAGCACACAAGAGTGGGTTTTGGATAAAGAGGTAAGGTGAAAGGGCAGAGAGAGAGAGAGATGAATTAAACAGGGAGAAAGCGAGAGAGGAAGAAGGAAAAAAAAGATGTCACCAGTCCTGGCTCCAGCATTGATCCAGCTGATGGGGTATCCATGGTTCTGGAAGTGCCCCTTCAGCGGAGCATCATGGAGTTACATTTTATAGGTAATTTTTCCCTGCCCTACAGGTAAGTTTGTCACTTTCTATGCAAATCAGTTACCACGCCCAGTCTCTTTTCTAAGCCTTTCTGGCAATGGGTCGGAGGACTTTGGGGGTCTTTGATGGTCTTGATCCCCCCATTACAGTCCATGCCTGCTTCTTGATCTCGTTCCTGTGCCTGCACTCTACTATGTTGTGCTTGTCTCCATGAGCCAGAATAAGGATGTTTGTCCCAGAAAAGTGCTGCCTTACCTCTGTATCACCCTTTTCTCCAGCCACATCCTGTTCTTGATCACAGTGTGTTATTACTGACAATCCTTGTCTATTATTACCAAACAATCCTTGGTTGGCTTCACGGCTATCCAACTATCAGTGTTTGAGACATACACGTTAGCCCCTTATCTTCTAGGCTTCTACAAGAAATAATTCAGTAGTATATGAGGACTTAAATTCTGCAACAAATATAAAAGTGGAAAGAAAATGACATCAAGAAATTTGCCTAATCATGGCCTGCGGGATTGCATGGCAGACATGCGCATTCTGTACTGACTAATTCTGGTGCTTAAAACTGATGAAGATATGCCCCATTGTGCACTCATCTGGAGAACACAGTGCACAGGCTGGCTCATGCTGGTGTGGCCTGCACCAGTGTCTCGGATTGGGCTCATTACCTCCTTTACTCATTTGCTCATTACACATCTCTCTCCAAAAGATCTTCTGTGAGACTAGAGCAACATGTTACTATGTTGCTATGAGGACCCTTCAGTCTGCCACCCTTCTCTCTCAGGGCATTGACTGCAGTACAATACAGGTCATACACACACTGTACAAAAGGATGACACAATCACTGAATTAGAAAAAGTTCCACTCATGAGAGTGGTTCAGCTCATGCATGTGTCCAGCAGGCAACAATTAAATTGTTCAGCAAGTTTCAAAGATAAAGCATTTTTTTCTCTTTTCACAGAGTTGTCCGAATATTTTCAGAATGTGAACTTCTGCTGAGATTTCTTACTGCTTTGGACTTCAGCTGGAACTCTTCCTCTCTCTCCCTCTCCCTCTCTCTTCTTCTCCCTCTCTCTCTCTTTCTCTCTCTCTCTCTCTCCAACCCTCTCTCTCTCTCTCTCTCTAATCAAACAGAAATATCAAAGATGATGGATTCCATATGCAATGCTGCAGTTAGTGGTTAGTTTATCTGTCTTAAAAACAGTGGACTAACCTGCAGATCGGCTAAAGGCATAACAGTGAAACTTCCTTCTAGATACATAACTAACAGAAAACACAAAATGGTCTATCAAAAAGAAACAGCACAAAAGCTAAACAACTATGGAAAGGTTAACTAACAGAAGAATGTCTAGCTGACCCAGCACATGAAAAGATTATCAGAGTCCCCTGTTAGTCAGGTGTGATTGATCATGTAACTATTTTTGGCTTCAACACCCACCAGCTGTGAAGTCTACTCCGAATTCATACTAAAACAAAAACTGATTACAGCTTTCTGCTTTTTAGCTACACGTGGTAGTCCAGACTACACATACCAGTCATCTTATTTCCATATAAGACAACTTCACTGTGCAAAGTTCTCTCTTCTTTTTCAAACAAACTAGAGTTCCTGCCCTAATAACTCTCCAGTTTGACACTTAGTTTAAAATAACCACTGGAAATGGCTATATTTAGAGAACAATCTTGTATTGGTATAAAGCCTCTCATGTTTCCACTCAAGGACACAAGAATATCCTTGGCCAGGAAAGAAAGCCCTCTGCAAAGGTCTTGTAAGAATTAAAATGCAAACCAATGACTGTATAGGAACCAGCAAAGATTCATTTGTTTGAACTCCTTCTGCTTGTTAGTGAACCTCAACTAACCTTCTAAAAAGCACAGCTCAGATTAGCATTGCCTAGCTATGCTTTTAAAATGTACACTTTTAAAATGTGCAAAAAAACCCTACTTGAAATTCCATAAGCAACATCTTAAAATGAAGCATTCATCTAGCTGCATATAGGTTTTCAAGGATATATATGAAGATGTTAATAAGTGGCTTGCTGATGGTAAGTATTGTGAAGCTCAATATGCAACTGCAGATGCAGATACTAAGTAAACCAGTATGTTGACACAGACTAGAAAACAGACTTTATTCTGCACACTGACAGATTCTATCATTGTTTGTGTCCAGGACATTACCATGTCTCTAAGACATATCTATACGGGAAGAAATGATCAAGTAAATCCAGTTTTATTAAATAAAATTATTGTTGCTATATTTGGTACACTTTTAAAATCCAGGTACCAGGATACTTGCATTTACAGTTTGCATTTGCATGTGTACTGTAGCGTTCAAGGCAGTTTTTACTTCCCTTTATAAGAACTTGGGAATTTACACAGGCACAAGTTAGTTTATGCTATGGAAAACCATAAACCACTGATCTTCTAATTACTGGAAAGGTCTCAGATTTGTTCACAGCTATGGGAGTAAACTGCTGCTTAAGCTGTAGCTCAAAGCCAGAGCAGTGTAAAAGCTCTTCAATTTTCTTGCTGTCTGTATTGAGTAAATTTTCTGAATAGAACTGCTAAGGATGACATCAAATTTTTGGCACTATAATGAAAAATTATTTACTGCGGAGGTAAAATATAAAAACAACGGCATTATTCCAACCCTGCTACAGATTTTCACTGTTGTTCTACCATAATCATACGGAACAAAATTAGCTATCACCTGACACTTGCGTACTCAGATATGATTTCCCTGGGATAATAAATGTTTTGGTAAGATTGTGAAGCATGAAGAAATGTGTCAACAGGTCTCTGGTCTGCTGGTTCCAGCTCCTACTTACAGCTTGTAAATTATTGTGATTGATTGCCACAAGCGTTTACATGTCTACGGCGTGGAATACTTCACTGTACACCAGGCACCTGGCACATGGGGGAAGGGGAGAAGAAGAGACTTGCTAAGAGCAGACAACAGCAATAAATACTGATAATGAACTGCATGTCAGCTTGAGAGTACATGGTTTGGGAGAATTAATGACTCTATTTCCCAACTAGATGCAAAAGAGACAGCACGGACATCTACATCTGTTTCATCACTTGCCTGAAACTATTCCTATGAGCTGAGAGCAACTCAGAGTCAATATCCATTCATTCATGTGCCTCCCTGCTGGCTCCAATAAACAACGATGCCAATTACTGTCAACTCCCTTGTATGGCCTAAAATGAACTCAACTCACTTTGGCCACACAGCTGCCAGACTGTGCTCTCAGTCAAGGAGATTCATTTACAGAATAATCTGCCAAGAGTCATTAGATGGAGCACAATTATTTTGCTAAAGCTTCCCCAGGATAACAACCATATGTAAAACAGTATACACCAAAGACAAGTTTTCAAATAGAAATTACTAGAAAAGTAAGAAATGACAAATAATAGATCATGTCACAAAATGCATCAGAGTATGCTTTAACATATCTGCTTCCTGTGAAATTCTTCAGCATGAGCATTAGAAAAAATTAGCTGCATGGTAATCAAACCCCAAAGGTACCATTAAGCTGCAGGTTCTCCACATCCTGCTAACAATAATTAAGAGATCATTCATCCAACAGCAGACCTACAACAAACTGACATTTCTTCTCTTAAATGAAGGTGCAGAGATTTCATACATACATACACATAAATGGACTCAGGCACTCAGGCATATACATATACATGTGACTATTCTGTTTCATTCTTGCTTTAAAAAGTACCAGAAATTCTCATGTTCTTCATTGTGATTGGAGATGTCTCTGAAAGACCTGTAGTAGGACTTTTTTAATGTAGGCAATGAAAGGCAAGGCAAGGCAAGGGAGGGTGTAGGCAACTCAAAGCCAGACAGGGGAGTAGTAGGCAAGGCAAGGCAAGGAATGGAGGACCACAGAAAAGAAATGCAAGGTTGGGTATGCAAGGCAAGGAAAGGCAAGGGAGGACTAGGCAACGGAAGGGCAGGAAGTTGTAGGTAAGGCCAGGCAAGGCCCAGAAAGAAAGGTATAGGCAAGTCAAGGCAGGGGATGGGTATGCAAGGCAATACAAGGCAAGGGAGAGGTAGGCATTGCAAGGTAAGGACTCAGAGGGGTAGGTAAGCAAGGCAAGGGAGAGAATCTGCTGAGGATTTCTAATGCAAGTGGTAAGTGCTTTGTGGATATTCACTGAAGTGTTTACGGAGTAAATCTAAACTTTGTATAGACGGAGTAGATTAACACACAGTCTTTACTATTACTATCAGAAAACAGGGAAGTCTTCTGCTTATTCACAGAGTTTACCTTACCCTCCAGGCATAACATTTTGCCAAAAATGCATTTGCAATAGCATTTATCTAGACACCGCTGTCACGCAAAAGCCTGCTGACACCTTTCAGAACCATGAGTGACAGCCAAAGCAACAGACTCACAGTATGGATCAACTGTTAGTGATGTAACATCAAAAAAATAACGCAGAAAGACTCATGTCTTGCCGATACAATCCAAGGAGTCTTTCTGCTGTGCCTTTTGCAACCGGACTTGTCTATCTCACATTGGCTTCTTTAGCCACCAGAGCACTTGTAGCAAATGTGGGTAGAGCCCTTCCCAAATCTTCGTTCACAAAGCCCAGCCGTGATGATGATGATGAAACATCAAAAAAATAAGACAATCTGAAAGGTGGAGAATTACTTCCTTTGATAACTTTGTATGGTTTTGTATACAACAGCTGTAATCTGCCCTTCCATTTCTGTAGCTCTTTATGCATTTTTATATGAAATACAGTTTGTGGCCCAGCTAATTTGAAGAAACTTGTCAAGTCACAACAGAGCCTCCTAAATTATTTCAGTGGTTTGCTAATTGAAAACTGTGAAGACTCTGTTTCCTAAAAGACTTTGGCTGATGTTTCAAATGGAAATCTAATTACCATGACTCATGGATATTTTCACAGTAGGACTCGTAAAGTTTCAGAACACAGCAAAGTGCTAGTAACATGTAGTTCATATTTTATTGGAGAATTTATCTATTTAAAACAGCATTCAAAGTACACTAAATTAATTACTCATACTATTCATACCACCAGGGTTGTCTACTATACTGATCTTGAGCCACATTTGGCAAAAGAAAATGTGTTGGAGGAAAAGCTATATCGTATAGAAAACACACTCTGTTAATCAAAGAACACTACATTGTCATGTAAAATTGTAGGAGTCTTTGGCTTGATTCTCACATGGAGAAGAACTGTAATAATGATACTTGAATCTTCGGCTGCCTAGAACCACAAGGAAGGATGGTGCACAAGATGCTTACTCTTTTAAATGGAAGCAATACAACTGTTCAATTGAAGGATTCTAAGCAATCAAAGTATTGTATAAAGTTACATGAATCACTGTGTTGGCCTTTTATCTGGCCTTTTGTAGCATTACTGCTACAAAGTAATATTAAGACAGTAAAAAAAGAAAGATTAAAGGAAAGCATCTCTATCTTTTTTTTTTATAGCACATTTTCTTGAGATGCAACCATAGACTTGACTCCCTTTGTACATTCAATCAGTCAAGTAATTATAGCATTGCTTGTACTATTCTTGCACACAATGGCTGGGGATTAGACATCTCAGAACGTGATACAGTGGGAGAAATCAAAAAAAAGGGAACATAAAACAACTAATTGTAACTGGTTGAGGCTTTTTCAATAAGCTTTTCAATATTTCTACTTGATAGCATCCTATATAATAAGACATCTGCAGGCTAATTCTATTAAAATCAGTAGCATGTGCAAGGTGAACAAGTCTATTTACAAACAGAAATACTCCTGAAGTGTCTGTGGTCACCCTTTCAGTAGAAGTGCAAGCTTACTTTTCCTCACTACAGATCTTGAGTCATATTAGGTCTTGACCAAAATTTATACTGAAAACTGGCAGTGCTGAAAATACCTTCCCCTCCCTTCAAAAAATGAACTGGCAAATGATTGGCTTTCTTCTTCATTTTCGAGATGATTACACATGTAGTGTAATAAGTGCAATGACCACAAAGTACTGCCTGATAGCACTTTTACTCATATAAAAATTCATGCTATGCATGCATCCTGAAATTCCTAAAAGAAACTTTAGTTCAGTTCATTTGCATCTTTCATTCTTTTTCAGAAAGCTGAAAATATTTCTAGCAGTTTTCAGCAAGTGATTTGTACGTCTGTACTTGAATTTTAGTAAACTTCAACAATATTTGCAAGGCCAGGGGTGACATGCAAGTTAGTTGTTTGACTGAGGTGACTTGGCCTCCATCACCACTCCTAAACACTCTTTTGCCCTCCTACAGTTTTTTCATCTTTTTTTTTCAAATTCTAATGGTAAATCTATTTTCAGGGTTTTTTTCATGCAAAACAAAGTCCAGCCTATTGTCAAAAGTGGCAGGTATATTCAGTAAACATGAAGCCATCCTCCCTCTCTTGTGACCAAACTCCATGGCTCAGTCTAAAATGCACTACAGTAGTTGCTGACTCTCTAAGCACTGAATCACTAACAGCTGTATGTGAAAATACACTTATGAGAATGTTCCTATCCTGTGGAGGGAAGGAATGCTTTGAAACTCATCTCTTACGCAGTGACTCACTGATAAGAATTTAGTCTTTCTTTGTTCCCCTGCTGCAAATGGAAAGCCCAGACTTATCAAAAGTGTCATCATGTATGGGCAGCTGCTGCTGAAGCCCTCCATGGACATAAAGTGCTCTTGGCTATCTTTTTTTTGCACAAGACCTGACTCTGAAGTTAAGGAAAAAATATGTTAATAACTGTAATTTGGGCATAGTTCAAAAAAACTGCTGTTGGCCAGAAAACTAGGATGAAAGTTATATGAGGGCACGCAAAATGTCAGATTTCATACTGGGATCAGCAAGACAAGGGATAGACTGGAGCAGGTTGGAATGCTACTCATAAATGGTAAAATTACTAATCTGCTGACAGACTAAACAGGAAAACAGCAAGAAGAAATGAATTGCTAACACAAGAGTAGTGGTTGACTAGTCAAAGCAGAGTGTACAGGAGAAATGGCACCAGAAGTGAAGGAAAATAAGAACATGATAACCTAAGTGTACCAGAAGCGTGTGAGTCAGCCTTTCCTTCCCCTCTCCTTGGGAGTGACTAGGAAGGACAATTGTCACTCCAAATTCAACTAGTTTGGCCAGGAAGACCAACATTTTAATAATCAGGTCAAGGCAAAACAGAACTGTGTGCCAGCTCTAAGGGCTTTTACCCTCCATCAGATAGCATTCAGTGCAGAGAAGTTCAGGCTACAGGTTTGGAAGACCCAAACCCATAAGCTCCCACGTCAGGGTGAATTTTTCAGCTGAAACCTGGGCTGCAAACAAGCACTGTGGTATGCTAGCCTGGTTCTGCTTCAGCTAGGTACAAGCTGGTGCAAGTCTCCTTGACTCCCAAGTGCACAGTTACCACGAACATGTGAGACCACTTGTCTCATGAGTTGTACAAAGTCAATAGCATTACGCCCTCTTTTACATTTTCAAACTGTGTACTTTGCTATGTACAGGAAAGTGCTGCAGATAGATGGAAAGAAAATTCACACTTTAAATGCGATAATTTATTTGCCTGTAGGTTTGTATCTGAGCATGACACAGCATACATCAGACATGAACTGTGCTTGCTGTGACACAAAATCTAGGATCACCAATTATTACCTGCTTCATGACTGTGTATTACAATCAAATGATGTGACATTCAAGATGAAAGAGCTTAGGTCAAAAGAGGTCAGTTTTAAGTCATATGGCACAGCTGTAAATACAAGCTATTTTAATGGTATGCAGGCAATGTTTAGATTTGAGATTCCTTATGCTGCTGCCCTCATGCCTGAATTATCCGATGGCCTGCATTAGCTGTCCTGTCTCTTGAAAGTATTTTCCATACATTTTGGAGTGTAGCTATGTGATAAGTATGTCCCAAAAGACAAACTGAAGCTTCCTGAAACTGTTAGTGATGTTGCTTGCTTACCTGCTTACCATAATCTGTTACCTGATTGGATCTGTTGCCTGTTTGGAGTGTATCACAGGAACAATGTTTTGGACTAATGTGGCAAAAACTAGGCAAACTTTAAGGATAAAAAAATAACACTATGTTTGCATACAATGTAATCTATTACATCACTCATCTGAATGAAATCTATTTCTTTTCAAGGATGATAGGTGCATACAGCTGTATCAACTACCAGTTATAACCTCAGTGTTTCAATGGCACAAAACTCATTAAGCAGTGCATGGGCATATTTAACAAGGATCACTTGTTTTTTTGGAGCACATTGCTAATATAAATAATCTCTCTTTCCTACAGTGTGCTGTGGTAATAGACAAATTTCTTATCTAGTGTTTAAATCCAGGCAAGCAGCTGCAGCATAGCAAACTCCATTAGGGCAGACTTGAGCTGATAGCTCAAGTGCACATTATTTTTAGCTCTGTTAAACTGGGCCCTGTTAGAACGAAGGGCAATGTAAAACAAAACATACCCATAGACACAGTTCACACAAAATGCTGTACAGCTATTCTAGGCAAAAATGTAAACATCGTCCAGAGTCACAGAAAAGACGTTATAGTTATTTTGTCTAATGAAATTCATCTATAATAATGCTGTGAGTGAGATGTTCTTACAGCCAGGTTATGGCCAGCTCTGTGCTGGGCAGGGCTAGGAGGAAAGCAAAAAATGCCTGAATCCAACAGTCCAAAATGGCTGCAATTGACATAAGGATGTGTGTCCTACTGCTGTTTCAAGTGGGTCTGCATGGCTTTATTTATCCCTCTACTTAGGATTACTGCCTATTATTACATACAGTATCTTCCTTTGTTTCAAAGATCATTTTGCATTTACAAAGCATGTGTGACCTCTGAAATAAACATGCAATTTCGTTGAAGAAAATCTCAAGATGATTTGATGAAACCTTATCCTACAAAGCCTGACAGCATGTATTAAAATTAACTAGATATCTCCCTTGCCACACATATGCTGCCCACACAGAAGTAAATTCCTTTGGAAATCTACCACTACACAAAGCTTTATGCCCCAAAATAACTGGACATGAACTCATGCTAAATACACCTGCAGGTGTTAATAGAAGCAACATGGCATTCAAGCTTCTCAACTACCTCTAATTATCACAGTAGTGATGAATATAGATACAGTTTCTAAATTTCCTATCCATTAGTTGGGCCCAAGGAGTTTGATCTTTGTCTTATATTCTGAGCTGGATTTTTAAAAATAAATTATCTGTTCAGAGGCATCATGAATGCAAGAATATTTGTGGGAGCATGCCTACATCTCTGAAGTTAAAATGGACCGCTGACAGATTCATCTATGTGCACTAGCAAATCACTTAAAGCTTTCAGATCTTATCACCGGTCACATGCAAACTCATCTGCTCCTGGTAAGATTTCAGAACCAGGATTACCTGATGATGTTCTTTTCCTGAGTAACAATATTACTGTGTTTCTTGTGTAGCTGGTATCCTACAAACACACACTTCATGAAGCACAACCCGTTTGCATAGAATTCCAGAGCTTACATTGAAAACAGAACTGGCACATTAGGAAACATGCTGCCTCAAGCATAGTGTTGTATTTACCCAGCCTGCACCATAACCTCAGCTAGGTGTGCCTCTCAGTCATAGGTAAGCTCACGAGAAATTTATATCCTCAGTTGTTTCTATATTTTACATTTTTCTTTGCACGCTTTTTGTCATTATAATTTCAAAAATGCAAACACTGGCCCAGCAGGTGAGAGACTCAAAAAGCTCACAGTTAAAAAGAGCACCTTGGTGTTTATACTTGAAGGCCCTATTCCTGAAGTCAGAGTCATGTGAGAGAGCTTGAGGCTTACACAGGATTTCAGTGAAGCAGAAGTTTACGGGAGCATTGCACAGGTGCCTGAATTGTTTCTTATGCAGCTGGTATCCTACAACCATCCACTTCATTAGGGCTTGATTTGCTTTTCTTGAGAAAAGCAATAAAGAGTGAAACTGCTAGTTATTTTAGCATTTAATATTTTCTTAGGGTTTTTCTTTTGTACTTGACTAAAATGGGCCCTGAAATGCCCACTTCAGCTAAAAAATAAAAATATTTTCAATTATAAAAATCCTAAAATCTTGTATCCTAGAACTACCAGAAAACTAAAGAGAAGCCAGAAACACTTCAAAAAGCAGCTGAACCTTAGAAACCTGTTCATTTAAGTGGGAATGTGTAGCTATAAACAGAGGTGAAACTTAAGTCTCACACTTCCTTTCTGTGCCTAGCTCATCAGAAATTATTGGCGTCCTTGGCAACTGGGCAAAAAACTTTCAAGTATGGAGTGGAAATTTCTGGACATAGTTTTAGTTATATTTACATCACCTTGACAGTTTGGCACAAGACCACACTATTGAGAGATTTATAAGAAGAAAGAACTTACACTGCAAGTCAGATAATCCCTATAAGAGACCTGCTAAATATTATTAGGAATATGAATATTACAAATAATATTTTAAAATAATAAAGCCACTTTGAAGCAATGCAAGGAAAAAGTGCAACAATTCAAAGGTAAGCTGCCTCTCCCATGCTTAACTTTCTCTGTTGTCCCAGTAAATTACCACATGTACATACACTGGCCAGCAAATGCCAGGACTCCGTGCTGGCAAAAGGAGCATGGTTTTATGAGGCAAATGAATGAAAAAGCACCTAAGGAAGACTAGTTTTTTAACACCTGCTGTGTCGAATTGGATGAACTATTTTCAACTAGATTTAGTTATGACTATGTGAATGTATTTCTGAAGAGACTTTCTGTGCCAAATATTTGCATGGAATTACTTGCTATGATTAAATTACAGACTGTGGGAAACTGTTTATAAGGGAAATGCTGACAGAACTATGCCTATTAAGAGAGCCTGGTATATCACATATCTTCCCAGAGTATGACAATCCAGTTATATATCTCTGAAAATAAGATGAGCAATGACAGAAGCTGTGCAGCCACTGGTATGCTTATGGTTGCACAGAAAAGTCAAACTACAACAATCAAAACTGTGTTCTGTTGACCTAAAAAAGCAGGCTGCTGATCCAAACCTCAGATAAAACTTCCTTGGTTCTTGAAGCACTGTAGCATGGATGTGCACAACATGATGCACACCCATTTCGGTAGGTATTACTCCCAGCATCTCACAGTCCCTTGGAGCTGAATCAATACCACTACCATATGGCTCCCTGTCAATCCCAAGGAAGTAAGCGTTGCTTCTCAGATCAGTGGATTAAGAGGGCATGATGTTAAGAGGCATAGCTGGGATAGCAAAGATGGTTACTAAATTTCCACTAGTATCTTCAAAAATACAGGAAAATCTATGTATATTTAAATAAATAAATAAACCAACAAATACATATCAAATAAATAAATAAATAAGATAAAAAGCAAGTATTTCAGCTATGACATCCTTGAAGGCTTTTCCGAGCACACTTTGTATATTCTTAAAGTCTAATGATCAATCTAAAAATTAACAATTAAGATTACTTATTTTGTATATGTTAGAACTGGGTACAAAAAAAGCGGTTTTTTTATAAACTGAGCGACAGGTGGAATGAAAAACTAGACCAGCCAATTTTGAATGGAGCACTGATGAGGGATAGTGAGGAGGTCACTATCTCTTTGTATCTGTACTCATGTCTTCATTATTCTTGACACTTGTTTCCAGAACGTAAAAACTTTTAAAATGCACACTCCCTTTTACTCTGTGAGCACAACCTTCACTTCATGAACGACATTGTGATGAAAATATAACCGAAGCTAAATTATTTTGTCACCCAGTTATAACGATGCTGTATTTATTTTTGTTTAGTCTTTTGGTATGTTCACGTAGATGCTGTCAAAAATTGGAGTCTACACTAAAAAGTTACCAAGTAGGAGTTACAGGTGCATGGAAATTCTGTGCAGTGACTGGATTTTGTTCTCTCTTTCAATGGCAGTCTTATAAACTCTAATACAACTTACTGACAGACCAAAGTTTAACTTTTTCCTGTTGAACTGTGGGTACCATAAAACAGAGAAAAGTCTTAACTAAACATGTTGTAAAGATATTCTTGCCAAAAATTGTCTCCTACCCTGAAAATGCCTCCGCTGTTGGTGTAGAAACACAAAATATATTTAGAAAAAAAAAATAACGCAGCTTAACAGGAATGTGACAGATGTGAGGTCAGAAAGAGGATTTGCTAAAAGACACCTTTTCCCAACAGAAAGTGTAGGACAAAGGAAGAAATGAGACTTCTGAAGGCATCCTGAAGAGACTTGTGCCGGGGGGTGCAGACGGTCCCCGCAGCGCCCGCCCATCACCAGCTGTCAGGGGACTGACACCCACAGACCGAAACAGCACATGAGAGGGATTCAATTCCCTGGAAAACTCGAGCAGCGCGGCACACCCGGCAGCAGCGGCACCACGGGATGCCGGGGCGATTCCACCCGGGGGCGGCGGCAGCTCCTTCATTTCCCCCGCGTGGAAATGAAATGTAGATGCGGGGGGAGCTGCACGGCCGGGGCGGCAGCGCTCTCACCTTCCCCGTGCAGCGTCCAGGGCAGATGCGCGTAGTCCCACTGGTATCCGCAGGCGCTGTCCTCGAAGGCGCACGACCCGGCGGAGAGCAAGGCCGCCCCGGCGAGCCGCAGAGCTGCAAGAACAAAGCGAGCCCCAGTCACGGCGCTCCCGGCCCGGGGGCCGCCGCCCACCCCGAAGCAGCCCCGGAGCGCGCCCAGCGCGCCCACCGCTCCGGGGCGGGCGGGCGGCGCCGAGGCGCGGCCCCCGGGGGCTCTTACCGTGCGCGGCGAGGAGGCAAAGCCGCAGCATCTTCCGCGCCGGAGGAGCGGGGCCGGCGGCGGGAGCGGGGCTGAGGCGGCCGCCCCGGGTCGGGGTGTGCGCGGGGCTGAGCGGCCCCGGCGGGGCGCAGCGAGAGCAGCCGCGGCCGCGGGAGGCAGGACAGGGGCGGGGAGGGCCCGGGGCACCGCGGGTGGGCGGCCCGTCCCACCCCCGTCCCGGAGCGGGTCGGGCCCGGCCGGTCGCCCGAGGCCGGCGTGGCTGGGGCTGGAATGCCCTCCAGGGCAGGGGGGGGCCGCCGCCCCTGCGGGCAACCCACCGAAGTGTATCAGCCCCCTCGCAGTGAAAATATGCTTTTCTTACTTTTAAGTGGATTTTCCCATGTTTCTGCTTGTGCCCAATGCTTTGCTCCCCTCACTGGATACTGCTGAAGAGCCTGGCTCTGTATGATGTACTCCCCGTCGAGTGCTGGTACACAGTAGTAAGATGCCCACTCAAACCCATCTGCCGAGGACAAAGGGGCTCCCACGCCACCAAGGCTATTGTGCTACCACAACTTGCCCTGCCATCCTTCCCAGCTACAAAACTTGCCCTACCGGAGAACCATGGTAGGGTACCCGGCAGGAGCTGCTGAGGCTGTAGTTCATAAGTTCCAGGATAACTCAGTTAGGAAGGGACCATAGGAGGTCTCCAGCCCAAACCCTGCCTAAAACACAGCCAGCTTTGAGCTCAGACAAGGTTGCTCAGGGCTACTCAGGGCTTTATCCAGTTGGGGTTTAATAGCCTCCAAGGCTCCTGATGGCACAGTCTCTCAGGGCCCTGGTTCCAGTGCTGGGCTGTCCCTGTGGAGAAAACATTTCTTCCTTACGGCTGCTATGAATTTCCACTGTTTCAGCTATGCTACTGCCTCCCACTCTCCACTAATGCACCACTCTGACACCTGTGTTTTCTCTGTCTCCCTCCTGTCCATGCCAAGGCTGCGATTGGGTGACCCCAATGTCTTATCTCTTCCCAGCTGAACCAGACCTGGTCCTGAAGCCTCTCCTCACAGGACAGCGTCTCCAGCCCCATTGTCTCCGTGGCCTCCCCTCACCTCCCACCAGTTTGTCAGAGTCATTCTTGTGTTGGGGACCCAACCTGGAGGCAGTACCAGACAGGGGCTGGCTGGGGCCAAGCAGGAGATGATCCCTGCACTCCTCTGGCTCGTGGGGCTGTACCTTGCTGACACCACCCCAGGCACCACTACCCCTCTTGTCTGCTCAGGCACACAATCTGCTCTAGTTCAGTTCAGTGCCCACCAGTGCCCAGGACCATCCCTCACAGTTGCTCTCCAGCACTACCAGCCCCAGCTTGTATCTCTGCTGGGCCCTGCTTCCAGTTGCTGGGCTCAACAATTGTCTGTATTGAATTTAATGAGTTCCTTGTTGGCCTTTGTTCATAAGGCCCCTCAATAGCAGTCCTGCTACCAACATATCTGCTGGTCCCCACATCTGGTGTCATCTGGAAACTTGACATGTTTGCCCTCTGTTCCCACTTCCAGGTCAGACCTAGCAGCTAAGCCCATGTAACATAGTCTAAAGCCCCTATCCTCCTTGTTCAATGGTTTTGCATTCATTTTGTCTTGCTGGCTTCAGCAACTGTGCAACACAGTTTCCCACTGGGAAAACCCAGCTGTCCAGAGGATTCCTCAGAGCAACCCAAGGTAAATTCTCTTCAGCCATGTTTTTGAGTAATCATCTAAACTGGGTGATGGTAGAGTGAGAAATTTGAACAGCTCACTTCCTGAAAATGTCCTTCAAAGTTACAAAAGTAACCAAGAGGATGCAGGATGGTGGACTACTCTGATAATAACCACTTTCTAGTGATTCATGAGCTCCAGGAAAACGGGGAAAAGCATCAATTCATAGAGACCTGCATTTAAACAAAAACCGCTTTAATTTATGCCAGCTAAACTCTTCTTAATCATAACATGTAGTCTTATTTCTCAATTTTCTTGGAGTCTGAATTAAAATTTGCTTCTCATGGAAACATGTGGTCTAAGTACAATCACTGGCATTAATATTAGATCATTTGATAAGGCTGTACAGGGAAATACTAAGAACAGATTAGTAAAGAACAGCTACATAGACTATTTCTTCAGCCATTATGAGCAAATGTGCTCTTTGTATGAGAGCCCATACATGTTTCAGTTATTTGGCCTTATTTTTTCATAATTTTAGCAAATTTTGGCATGCATCAAAGGTCTCAAAAGGTTTCCAAAGTCACTGTGACACTCACTGAGTCTTCTAATTCTCAAATGACCATGATGTAACCTCTTAATACACTTTGGATATTACTATTCCTGAATCCCATGTAGCATCTAGAACTTTTCCTCATGAATTGACGTAGGCACTGCATCTAGTCAGCTGTGCTCACAATGTTTGTAATACCTTGTGTGATTGCTCCAGCTCTCACCCAGTTACCCAGTTCAGGTTTTGCCAGTGATAAGTTTTGGCTGACAGATTTTATTGTGCTTTAGGAGGAGGTAGTTTATAATATCAGATTAACCATGTACATGATCTGCCTCTGCAATAATGACTCCCAAATGTGTTTGATTTGGAAGGCATTAGTTTTGTACACAGAAGAACAGACTCTGTGTTCTCATGGGGAGGTTATGCTTGCTAGCTTTGGGGAACAACAGAGAATGGTTCATGGAATATCCTGTCATCTGCATGAAGTTATTCAGGGTTTGTTTGTTTGAGGGTTTTTTTTGGTGTGTGTATTCCTTGTGCATAAGTAATAGGTCCTTAATTTCGGTCACTCCATTGTAGGACTAGAGTAGCCTCTACCTTGGAGATACCCACTGGTAATTTAATTTTTAATTGGAAATTCCTTTAGTTTCCCATGAAACATAAAAATATTTGTATCCCTTATTCATGGATTTGCACAGTCGCATTCTCAAGTTTCTTGCTCAGATAATCAGATGACACAAAATCTGCTGCCATAGTTCACTTTCCAAAACACTTTCTTTGTTCCCTTCCCTTTCCCACAGGAATAATATATACAATTAAGTGCCTTGTACCTGGCTCTGTCGTTCAGCTGTACCCTTTGCTGTAATGAGAATTTGTACAGAATACATATACAGCATACTGAATTTGCAGATCTTTGTTTATCTTTCACCTAAGAGTCAAAAATTATAGAGGTGTATAATGACTTGGGTTGGAAGGGACCTTCAAACACCAAGTAGTTCCAAACCCTCTGTCAGGGGCAGGGACATCTTCTATTAAACTAGGTTACTCAGAGCTCCATCCAACCTGGCCTTGAACACTTCCAGGGATGGGGCATCCACAGCTTCTCTGGGCAACCTGTGCTAGTGTATCACCACCCTCTTAGTAAAGCATTTCTTCCTAATATGTATTCTAAACCTGCCCTCCTTCAGCTTAAGATCATTCCCCCTTCTCCTATCACTGTGTGTCCTTAAAAGCGAAAAGTTCCTCACCAGCTTTTTCGAGACCCCTTTAGGTACTGCAACATGCTCTAAGGTCTCCCTGGAGGCTTTTCTTCTCCAGGCTGAACAGCCTCAGCTCTTTCAGCCTGTCCTCACGGAAAAAGTGATTATCTTTTTATCCCTCCTCTGCACTCACTCTAGCAGGTCCATTGTTCTTCTTATGCTGGGGGTCCCAGAAATGGACTCAGTACTGCAGGTGGGGTCTCACAAGAGCAGAGTGAAGGATCAGAATCACCTCCCTTGACCTGCTGGCCACAATGCTTTTGATGCAGCCCAGGATGGGGTTGATTTTCTGGGCTGTGAATGCACATTGCTGACTCGTGTCCAGTCTCTCATCCACCAACACCCCCAAGTCCTTCTCCCTTGGGCTGTTCTCTGTCCATTCTCTGCCCAGCCTATATTTGTGCTTTGGATTACCCCAACTCACATGCAGGACCTTGCACTTCTCCTTGTTGAACTTCATGAAGTTGGCACAGGCTCCCCTCTCAGACCTGTCCAGGTTCCTCTGGATGGCATCCCTTTCCTCCAGCATGTCAACTGCACCATGCAACTTGTCAAGGGTGCACTTAATCCCGCCATGTCCATGCCACCAACAAAGACATTAAAGAGCACCAGTCCCAACACTGACCCCTGATGAATGCCACATGCCGCTGGTCTCCAGCTGGACACTGGGACGTTGACCTCAATTCTTTGAGTGTGACCAATTCCTTACCTACTGTGTGGCCCATCAAACCTGTCTTTCTAATTTAGAGACCAAGATGTCACGTGGGACAGTGTCAAGTGCTTTTTTAACCTTTGATCATACTCCTCTAGCAGCATCTAGCTGGATGAAAACAGCGTGTACACAAATCTTACCACACACAGTAAAACCAGGAAGTTAGTGTATTTTCCAGTGAATCACTTCCCTATCATGTAGCCTGTGGATCTAGTGTGCCCAGAAAAACTTTCTGAATGTCCATTTACATATTCTCTGCTTTTCCAAAGGACAGATGCCAGGTTTCTCTGGATACATCAGGCAAAGAAAAGAAGTGACAAAAATATCTGTGAGATCATTTACTCTCAGATAGTGGAAAATCTTTCCCCTTTCAGAAACTCTTTCAATTCATATGGGTCTTTAATGAAACTAGTGGTTGTGATCAGCATGGGTACCTTCATTTTGTGTGGGATTTTTTTTCCAGTTTGACCTGTGGCTTCCAGAACAAGAAGCCTGCCAACCCCTTCTTTGAGTTTCACTTCCAGAGAAAGTGGACGAGAACAAGCATCCCAGAAGCAAGGGCTCCCTCAGCTCTGCTCTGAAGTCTGTTGAAAGCTGCATTATTGCCTTGACAAAGTTCTCAAAATCTTCCTCTACTGTGTGGGTGGCCCATTCCATCTTCTTCTACAAGGAATGTTCTGCCGTGATGAGATCCAGAACTTGGTTCATTTTTAACTCAGTTTATGGCCTGATTTGACTAGAAGTTTTATATTTCAGCTTTGTTTTTTTACATCATAGACTCCTTGGGTAGTTTCTTGCAGAGTGTCCTGCATCAGACATCAGTCACAAGCTAGTCCTTTCTCAGGGATTTGACTCATCTCCAAATGCAAAACTGGCTCTCTAGCCACAGGTGTGTCATAAAGTTTATGGCTGTTATATCTTCTTTTGCATTCTCTGCTAAAAAAAGATAGAATCCTGTAATTAATTTTTTATGGTATGCAGAATACTACAGTTGGTTAGAAACATTCAGTGCTTCAGAACCAGCTTCTTTAGAAATGAGATCAGTTTTCTTTTTTTTTGCATGGCTGTTTTTCTCATGCATGTACAGTTAAGCACACTTGTCTGGGTTTTCTGGGAGTGTCCTCTTTTCTGTGGCTTCTACATGGTCCTATTTCTACTCTTTAGTTTATTTTATTCCTGTTATTTTAGAAGTAAGATCCTGGTAGGATGTCCCATGTCTTCAACCTTCTGTGAATTAGATTCTGTGTCTGAAAAAGGAGTCCAGAGAGAGATAAACCAGAAGCTGCCAGCTTGTGCAGTAACTAACCTCCCAAAAATTGAAATGGTGCCTGCATAACATCTTTACCCAATTTTATAACTGTGCCTTTGTCTAGTCTGCCTTTCCATCTCTGTTGCAGTGTGGACAAAGCCCCCACAATTACACAAACTTATAGTCAAAGATTAAAAAAAAAAAAAATAAAACCAAGAAAAATGTACATTGCAACCTTTTGCAGGTGGCTAGCAAAACTAGGCAGGTTCACATCAGAATATTCTTCAGAGTTAAGTCTGTTGGACTGCAGCACAATGACACTTCTCAAAAATATTGAAAATCAGAAAAAAAAAACTGTCAGCAAAAGACTTTGTCTCTTTTTGATGGAAGTATCATGTTACTTCAGTCTTTTTTGAATTTTACTCTTTGTTATGACTGCCACTTGTTTACTACTTGTTTAACAATCATATTTCTCTTGTGATGACCAAAGCAGACACTTATGGCTGAAGAAGAAATGAATGAAGCCTGACAAACGGCATGCCAGTTTCATCTTTCATTATAATGCAGATATACAACAGATTCAAAATAACTCTGAGTGATGACTTAAAGTGAAAGAATCAAAAGGAAATAACTTGCTTTCTCCTAAAACTATTTCAGTTTCTTCTTCCTTTGTTCCAAAACTGTTGTTGCAAATTTCCTTTAATTTGTCATTCAAGAATAAATATATCTCTCAGTCACAGCTACTCTGAGCACAGGAGAAGATCAGTTCCCTAGCTTTGATCATCACACACCTCTCTCCCCATCCCTCTGTTAGCTCTCCTTTTGTGTCCTATATAACAAAAGCTGCTCTCTTTCACTTTCAAAGCCTTTCATGACTTGCATCTCCCTGACTGATTCTTCCTCAGCATTGACATCAGTTTCTACCCCTTTAATCCTATCACTCACAAGAAGCTCTCCATAATCATCCATGTGGTTCCTCCTTAAAGGGTGGTTTCTTTGTGGTTTTTTCATTGCTTTTTTTTCTTTTCCCACAGCACCTGTAAAAGATTGACAACAGCATGGAAACTGGATGATTAAACAATCATGCAGGATTGTTTAATTGTACTTTCTGGCTGGCTGGCTTTTTGTCTGCTGCCTTTTCATAGGCAAAAATCTTTGGGAGAGGCAAGGGTTACTTTTATTTCTACTTTTGTATAGGGCCCAGCTTAATATAGGTACTTTGGTTCCTAATTGCTATGGTAACACAAAAAATAAGGTCTAACAAAGAGATCAAGATAATTTATTACATTGCAAATACTGAAATTCTGCATTATTTGTGTATCCAGGCTGAAGACATAGCATATTTGTTAGATCTGACTTGTGGCATAAAATAATATTTAAAATACAGAGTTTAATCTTAATACCATTTTGTTGTTTCCTCAGTAAGAAGAATTTACCTAAGACTTGTCTAGCCAAAGCCATACACACCTATGATTTAGGTGTCTCTTACAGTCTAGAAAAACCTCAGAGATTTGAATGATCTCATTTCAGGACGTATCTCCTATGAAACATTTTTGACAGCTGGCTGAATCAGCTGAAACATCTCTACTTAATCTTAGAATAAATGGATTTATTCCTGTTTCAAAGAGCAACAATCTCTTGGCAGGTCTATTAGCCAAACCTGAACCCAGATATGCACACCTGTCATGAATTAATTTCAATAGTAAGGCAGTTGATCAGCTAAATTTCTCCAGCAGCTTTGAAAAATGGTCATTTTTACACAATATATACATACAGAATTGAGAATAGTGCATTATACAGTATACACCACTTTTGAAGAGCTGAAGGCCCAAATGGCCAGCTGATACTGATGACTCATCAATATAAGAACACTAAGAACAGCTGAAGTGGCTAATGCCCTCAGTTTTTTCCTTACTGATCCTCAAGATATTGCGTCTTTTAACAGGAATGGTTTAGCTGCACATGCACCAGCTCCTCAGCCAGCAAAGTTTACAGCTCCATATGTTAAACTGGTTTTTAAACTGGCAACTCTCACTTGCTGTAATATCTCAGAAGCCAAGGAAGTAACAGGAGAGGTTTGTAATGGCAGAGGTGTGTGTGAACGAAATGACACAAAAATTCCTGAAACTAATGTAAAATCTCAGAGTGGCCCACCACACTCTCTTCCCAGAAATGCGTAGAAGACAGAACATTTTCCTTAATAATGAATTTGTAAAAGAATTTTGCACCTGACTAATTCACATTTCCTGAAATCTCAGTCTGTCCTTTCCTGCTGCTGATTTTATTATGTTGTCTTCTTAATATAAGGGAGTAACATAACCAAGCATATACTAACCAGGCTACGTCACAAAGGAAAACAAACATCAGCAGCATCATTAATCATTATATATTAATATTTGAGGGGTTCAAAATTGTTATATATGAATAATTTAGGGCTACAAATGGCAGAGTTTAATTTCATACGTACTTCCCCACTTTGCTCCTGACCAGTGAGGAAATGGTTAGGCCACATTTGTCTTTGTTGTCTTTTAAGACAGGGCATGCAGAGATTTAGGATAAAACAGCAGGCCAATTGTCAAAAGCCTCTTTTTGAATGTTATTACTAGGTGAGTTTGCTTTAAATATAAAGTTAATCCACAGACTGCCATTTGCCTTACATTAACTCGACTGCTTTTGTCCTTGCAGATTACCTGCCACACCAGAGAAACAGAGAAGCAGTAATTAAAGTCTGAGCTTTTCCAAATTCTGTGCACAGCTAGAGATACTGTCCTCTCCAGTGTTTGTTTTGAAAACCTGGAAAATACACTCTGTAAAAAGATCTCTTTGCATGCTCAGGCACATCCAAATTTTCCACTTGTTCTCAGACATTGGACACCAGTACTGTTCTCAGTTGGAAAAAGACATTAGGACTGGAAAAGGAAAAGAAGTCTTGCAGTACATTTCAGTCTCCTCATATACGTATGTTAATGTTATTGTTTTATGTGTTATATGCTTTAATGGCACTATAATCATGCATGGCACTTCACAAGTCTATTTAGGCAGAAATCCTGGCATCTGTTTCTTTTTATATTTATCTTCAATACATAAAATACAAAAAAATTGAACTGAGGTCATCTAATCAGATTAACTTTGTGGTGGTGTAGTTCTTATGTCCTTTGCACATTGTCTCCTCTGCTTCACAAAAACAAGTTATTCTGATCTTGCCTATGAGCCAGTTTCAGCAGCTGCTGTCTTCTCCATTCTCTGGAATTACATCATGCTTTAACTGCACTCCTCACAGAGTAAGGCACAAGGTACTAGCAGCCAGTGGCTGTGCTGGACATTTCTGCTACCATACGGCTTATGTGCCATTTGGGGGTGGGATAAGAAAAGAAATGCACCTACAGGATGAGCAGGAAAAAGTCCTGGCAGTTTTATTTCAGCTTTCTGGTTGCTATCCCCTTGCACTGTAGCAGCAAACTGCAACTGCCAGCTGAAGCAGTGGGGAAAGCTCCTACCACTGCTGTCTATGGCATGAACCACACGTGTACATCAGCATAACAGGTACATCTGTGTACTTTTTGGGATGGGTTAGAGAGGAAATTTTTTCATAATCTGCTGAAATGATTCTGTATAATGTTTTGGAATGTCCTGCTCTGAACAGCCTGACATGGTTTAGTCCTAACAAAGTGCATGTGTTTGTCATGGTGTCCCCACAGACTGTCTTGATTCAGTATATTTACTCCTCTGTTCAGTGAAGTTGCATCAGGTAATTGATAGTCTGAAAACCATAGGTGGAGATCATGAAGCTCTCAACTACTTCCCATTTACTGAGAGTTGATGATTGATTTTAAGGGGCACCTGAGTTTATTAATGGAAATTGCAGTCAGTGTAGTGCTGATTCACATGCTGAGACTCAGCAAAGGGAACCATGCTGTGCCTGAGCTTGGCAAGATCAGTTGTTGCTGAGGGTTGTCATACAGAGCCATGACATCAGACCTGTTTTATATGTGAAATTCAGTACTACTGTACTTCCAGATAAGAATTTCGTTAGTGGCTGAACTGAGCAATCTTTAAAAAAAAAAAAAATAACAATTCTGCAATATGCAGGCAACTCATAGTAGGGAAAAGACCAAGAGGCCAATCTCAGAAAAGTTAATGCTGGGCATGAAGTCGTGTCTCAGTAAAACTGACTCTGATAGTGGCAACAAAAAGACTCCAGGGTACCTCTCTTACATTAGAAGTATGAGGATACTTTTTATTACAATTCTATGGTAAGTTTTTCAGGCCTTGTTTAATTCCCTTTAAAGGAAAGCCAGCTACTTGAAGGAAGAGGGGTCTTCTGCATATCATTATTTCATGAAGAAGAGTAAAATAAATAGTAAAGAATTACTCTTACCTATAAAGTTACTAAACAAGTTAAATCTCAGTGATCTGCTGCTTTGTTTATAAAAACTCTGTTGACACCAGCAAACTGCAACTTTTTCTTTAAAAAAAAAAGTTCAGGTGCCAGAAAAATAACTAGCAAAAAATGCTCAGTTTTACAGCTAATGAATGTTTTATAACAGCTATCAGGTCTGGTTTCTGTAACTTTTTAAAAAACAGACAGCAGATTACTGGAAATGGTTGTGTCACCATCCCTTGAGAAATTTAAAAGACATATAGATGTGGCTCTTATGGATGTGGTTTTAGTCAAGGACCTGGAAGTGTCAGGCTAATAGTTGAATAAAGGTCTTTTCCAACCTAAATGATTCTATGATTCTGTGATTCTGTGATTGGATTGTAAGGTACCTAAATTTTGGCTACCAGGCTGAGAATGGGCTTGCTGGCAAGCTGTAGTGGCTCTGAAGGCCACTAGATATTTTAGCTGCAAACTCCATCTTTCCAGTTAAGAGAAAGAGATGATGAGACACTATGATTCATAGTCGGTGTAAATGATCAGGTGGAAGAGTCTGAAGAGGATACCCATGCTTGATCTAGACTAGGAAATGCAGATCTACAAGAATCCCTTCTCCATCCTCACACCACAGGCTGGTCAACCTTGTGGCAAAAAGTAAGCTCCACACATACTGTGCTAGGTATGAAATGAACTCAGAGAAGAAGAAGGAAATATTAATATTCCATACTTTGACCTTTGGGGATTAGTATTCAAAGAGGTTTTGATTCCTGGAGAAATAGAATTACTTTAAGGTTCATGCATTTTATTGAATATTTCTGCTACTCAGGTGAGAACAATAATAAATGCTTCAATTATTGTGAGTGTTCAGTTACTGAAGGTTAGTTATATCTAGACCAAAAAAACAACACTTTCTGTTGTACATGAAGATACAAGTTTAAATAAATACATTCATTTCACCCATTACCAACTGCGTGGGCTTGATATCCATGCTAGTGAAGCATAATGTTAAGGTTAGAGACTGGGAAACAAGGATCCTCAGGGTAGGAGTAACACTAAAATCCTGCTCTACCCAGTGAGGCAGATGCAAGTGGGCTCAGGATGGAGTAAAAGGTTATCATACATTTTGAACTGGAGAGGTTTGTCATCTATTCTGCAGAAGGCTAGAGCTAAGATTTGGTTTAGGGCTAGGGAAATCAAAGACCTCAGAGCTGAGATTGCTCAGCCCAAAGACCTGGGATGGCAGCTGTGTTGGGGCAAAGCTGTAACTCAGTGCATATCTGGAATTACAAAACCGTCTTATCCTTTGCAAGGATATCCGAGTTGTAAAGTTAGGGTCTGGGTTAGTTATCTGAGTGCCACATTGGAACAATGGGTAATTGATAAAAGGAAACTGTTCTTTCCAATACAGACTACCTGTATTCTGCTATAAATTTTAGCTCTAAAACCAGTTTTCTTATGTTTGAACAATTATCCATCAAATGCCGTTATCCTGTTTGGTCATTACAGAATGAACCAGGTAAGAGAAGAATTTGTAAAAGCATTTGTAATAATCCAGAAAGAACAAAATGCTGTGGACAATAATTAGTACCAGATGCTACAGTATAGTTATAAAAGTAAATATAATTAGGCTTATTAGGAGCAAAATAACATCACTGATCATTTTAAAATAAATACCATTTACTGTCATGGACAAAAGCTATTGACAATTGCAAAACACTTTTTCTATGGATGGTGCCCTTCTTCCTCATTGGTTTTGTGCCTATATCTATCTATTTTTAAGATTTCTTTGAGATACCAGCTGCAGAAGAAGCAAGGGAATGTCCAGCTGTTCAAAAGCATTTCATCATCCAGAGGACTGCATAATGAAAAAAATTAGGGTTGCCATGGTAAAATATTTTTTGTGTACAAATAAATGCCCTGAGACAATTTCTTCCTCAGATGACATTATTTTTGCAGAACTTGGAAGAAAACAGAGGAAAAAGCCAAATATGACAAGATGTGCAGAGATGGAAAATGGGGGAAAAAGGGAAGTGAGACAAGAAAAGGAAGATTTGTTCAGTTCTCTTTAAAACTATTAGTGACTATTTTTTAGAATTGAGTAAAGTGGACCTGCATGTGCCTTATCTTGCTGTAAAGTAGCTTTCCAGGTACTTCTTCATTAGACTGGATATAGGGTAATTATTCCCACTGGCAGGGGCAAAATTTCTGCCCCAAAAAGTGAAGAGGAGGTTTGCCCTCTTGAAGAGAGGCCCCATGTCACAAGCCTGGTTCAGCTGTGTCAGCAGCAATTCCAGTTGCAACGTCAAACAGTAAGTGTATAAAATTTAAAAAAAACAAAACAAACCAACAACAAACAAACTGCAAACAACCCACCACCACAAAAACAAGAGAGCTGACATACATACGGCACTTTGGCCTGAAGAGGCTATGGCTGAAGTTCTACAAATTCAAAACAAAGTGAAGAACACTCTTTATCTCACCACAACTGCAAAGGAAATCAGGACACTCACTCAACGACAGATTGCTAAGTACCACAAAAAGTACAGCTTCACTTTTATAATCCTCCAAATAGGCAGCTCCAGCTGCTCCTTGTTTTTCAGTTTAACACATAGCATAAATATATGGGCAATGAGATAAATATATATTTAAAGCTGTACAGGCAGGTGTTGACACAGGGTTCTCCCCAGCCTGTTCATGTTAAATGCCAGCATTTCAAGAGATTGCACGCAACAAAGAAAGATCTCCGTAATGTATCGCTTATTTTGATTACAGGTCATAACTTGTTACCTACCTGATGAAAAACCTGAATGGCAACTCCGCAGTGCTCCTGCATAGCCAATTGATCCTGACTTTCACCTTGTTTCATGGGGAAAACTGGCCTTTTGTTTCCATGTTATGCCGATTTGTTTTTATCTGTGAATTTTGTGACACTGAAGCAGTTGTTGAAAATCTTTAATGCAGCATTTATTGCAACGATATGAGAAAGGAAATCACTGGGAGAAGAAAGGAAAGAGATATTTGTTGGTTGTTTAAAATCATACATTTCATCCCTCAGCAAGACTAAAGCATGCTAATAAGCTCAGACGTTTATATATGCAGTGCTGTTTAAACCTCTCCCAACTGGTGCTTCTGATCCCAATTTTGTACTTCAGTTCTTCCTGGTTTACCCTGTGGTTGACATGAGAAGAGTGAGGCTTCCCAAACTGAAACATTATTTAGCCCAAGTTAAGGGGGTATAGGACCCAAATAATAGACATAAGTATCTCAAACCTGGGATGTATGGAAAACTCCCTGCATATTCTGTTTTTCAGAAGCCAATTTTCACTGAAGAGATGGCATCACTTTTTTATTCCCAATTTGCTTTCTAACCAAAAAACTTTGTCAGTTTGAAAATCTGCAAGGGCAAAAAAATATTTGTTCCTTAGGAATTATTAGGGACAACTGTTGGACATATTGAATGCTTTCTGCTTGGAAGAAGGAATGACTGACTCACACTGATCATCTCTAAACAAGAAATGACAGTCCACAAAAAAAAGTAAATGTAGAAACTTTAGAGGTTCTTCCTGTTTTTAAAGCTAGCAAACAGATGAGGCTATTTCTTCTAAAGTTTTTCACTTAGACAAAAAAAGAAAAGCCAAAATTACATCCCTTCTCATGGCTGTGTTTTTGCCCTGTCAGCTGGTTTGATCAGTGCCTGCAGTCTGTGTATGCACCCTGGGCATCTCACACCAGGCCAAAACTGTCAGATGTGCAAATAGTGGTCCTTGCACCAAAAGCTGCACATTATGGTAAAGAAACAAATTTCGGTTGCCAGCAAAAATGACATATCTGTGGCTTTCTTGCAACCACATACGGACAAAAGCAGTGAATGACGATTGCATTATGTGGCAAGGCCCAAGGGTGGAAATGGCTAGTAATTAATGACACTGGGTATGAGGTTGTCACAACAATGTGCTGCCATGGACTGACTTACACAATACATGTGTATCTCTTTAGTAGTGTTCTTATCTGGTAGAAGTATTCAGTTTTTTGCTCTAGCATCATGACAAGATGGGTTCAGTAACTAGGAAGGTGCAGATCCTCTATTTCTATCAGTTTCTAGACATTGATTGTTAATTATTCTTCTGAGACGTACTGTGAGTCTCGCTACACTTCTTGCCTCATCCAGCAGTCATAAGAGTACCTTAACAACCTCTTTCTGTTGTTTGCCCAAGGCAAAAGCTCATAGACAGGTTTATGGTTATGTTGTGCCAATTTCTGTAGCCAGCTTGGGAACAAAACAGAATAAAGGTTGAGGTACTCAGTTATGGGTGGGTCAACAAGAACTGGTTTTCTGCAGAACTCCAGTGTGGGCCTGTCACACAGATCTTACAGCTGCCACCATGACATAGCAACAACTTCATCAGCTTCCTCAGACCAACTCTGAGCCACCTACTGCTCATCAGTGGTCCATCTTTCCCCAGGGGTGCTTACTTCTTTGTCCAGACCTAGACTTATGGAAAGGGAGAGTTGGGCTCTGTCAACACAGCAACCTTCATCTCCTAATTAACTTTCTATTGATCTCCTTTACACTTGGCTGACAGTCTGAAAATCATTATGCACACATCCTCCCATCAACTGATAAGTTGTGAATAATAATATTAATTGTTGGTGTCCATCAGTCCAAGATATATGAAGCTTACTTTGTCACTTGGCTCACCCTTTGCAGCGTAGTGAAGCTGTGGGCTGAAAGGGTCATGGAAGTGCATGGGAGAGTAAACAGGAGCATGTACTGCTGCTATTTGTATGGCACTGTGCACAATAGAAAAAAGAAAGCTGATGCTGCTATAATATTAAATAAAGCACCCTTTCAAATTTGTTTGTCAGCTGGAGTTCCTCCCTGTAATTTCTTTATGTGTTAAGTATTCTGGTTCAAAAGTAAATCCACAGAAGAAATTAATCCAACTCAAGAGAGATTACAAATCATGAGTTAAAATTTACTAAAAAGATTACAATAAATGCAATGATACAGAGAAAACTGGTTTTAACCCCCAAAGACAGATGCGTAACCCAGCACCCTGGGACACAAACAGAACAGTGTTCATTGGTCCCTGTGCTGAGCACCAAGTGGTTCAAAGTAAAAGGAAAGGAAAACTGTTGTTCTGGATGATGTTCGCGGTTCTGTTGAAGCAATGATTGCAGTCTTGTCAAGAGTGGCAGTGGCAGTCCTGTTGGAGTTCTGGGCCTCCTCTGGATCCCATAAGTGGGACCAGAAGTCCCAAAACCTGAAGATTATATATGCTCAGGTTCAGGTGGGAACGTCCAGTATCTCCCTCAGGGAGCAGAGTTTCACATTTAACTCTGTGAGTCATGGGATATTTTTGGAATCTTTGACAGTCTAGTCCTTGCAGCTGCCTATTATGCCAGTCCAGTATGGCCCATTAGCAGACATGACCCGTCAGGCTGGGTGTGAAGGTGCAATGCCTCCCCAGAGGGGAGTTATCACAGCTGAGGTGACTTTAACACCCAGCTTGTAACCTGAGGTGTCCGGTGTGCCCTGGGCAGCTGTTACAAATGATCCATTATTAACAGTCCATCAGAAATGACATAGAGGATGTAGAATACACAGTTTTGGGTTATACCCACATAGTGATAACCTGGTCCCAGTTCCTATAACTGGGACAGTAAGCTTTTCTAAATCTTATCATGAAGTTTGCTTTGCAATGTATTTTTATCACAGATACACATCACAGAGGTTGGCAGGCAGCTCTGAAAATCACCTAGTCCGAACTCCTGCTCAAGCAGTGACAGCTACAGCAAGTTTACCAGGATGGTTCTCCAGTTGGATTTTTAGTATCTCCAAGAATTGAGACTCCAACATCTGCCTAAGAAATTTGCTTCACTGTCTAACTGTCCAAACATTAAAATGTCTTTTCTTCTGTTTAAGCGGAATTTCTCACAGAATCATAGAATCAGCCAGGTTGGAAAGGACCTCTGAGATCATCAAGTCCAACCCTTGATCAACTACCACCATGGTTACTAGACCATGGCACTAAGTGCCACATCCAGTTTCATCTTCAAAACCTCCAGGGACGAAGAATCCACCACTTCCCTGGGCAGCCCATTCCAATGACTGATTACTTTCTCTGTAAAGAATTTCTTCCTAATATCTAACCTAAACTTGCCCTGACAGAGCTTAAGACCATGCCCTCTTGTCTTACTGATAGCTGCCTGGGAGAAGAAACCAGCCCCCACCTGGCTACAACCTCCTGTCAGGGAGTTGTAGAGAGTGAGGAGGTCTCCCCTGAGCCTCCTCTTCTCCAGGCTGAACAACCCCAGCTCCCTCAGCCTCTCCTCACAGTACTTGTGTTTGAGTCCCTTCACCAGCCTTGTTACTCTTCTCTGGACCTGCTCCAGCACCTCAATATCCTTCCTGAACTGAGGGGCCCAGAACTGGACCCAGTACTCCAGGTGTGGCCTCACCAGTGCTGAGTACAGGGAAAGGATCACTTCCCTGGTCCTACTGGCCACACTGTTCCTGATCCAGGCCAGGATGCCCTTGGCCTTCTTGGCCACCTGGGCACACTGCTGGCTCATGTTCAGCTTCCTGTCAATCCAAACTCCCAGGTCTCTTTCTGCCTGGCTGCTCTCCAGCCACTCTGTCCCCAGCCTGTAGTGCTGCATGGGGTTGTTGTGATCAAAGTGCAGGACCTGGCGCTTGGCGTTGTTGAACCTCATCCAGTTGGAATCAGCCCAAGTCTCCAGTCTGTCCAGTCCTCTGCAGAGCCCTCCTGCCTTCCAGCTGATTGACACTACCCCCAGCTCGGTGTCTACTTCAAATTTCCTAATGGTGGACTCAATCCCCTCATCTAAATCATCAATAAAGATATTAAACAGAACTGGGCCCAACATGTTTCAGTTTGTGCTTGCTGCCCTTGTCCTGACACTGGGCACCACTAGAAGAGCCTGGCTTCATCTTCTTTATTCCTCTCAGCAGGTATTTGAACACATTGAACTCCACTGTCTCACAGTCACTGCAGCTGTAGCTGCTCCCAACATTCACATTCCTGACAAGATTTTCTGTGGAAGCATCAGGAACAACAGAGCTTCTTTGGCTTCTCAGTCACCCGTGTTAGGAAATCATCATCAGAGCAGTCCAGAAAACTCCTGAATTACTTGTGTTCTACTGCATTAACTCTGCAGTAGATTCCAGGGTGGCTAAAGGCCCCAAAGATGTGAAAGCAAAGTTTCTTCCAGCTATCTGAAGGCAACCTTATCTGCTTCTTTTTCCTGAGCATGTGTTCTTTATAAGACAGCTTTCTCAAAACCACTCATTTGTGTCTACCATCCCAAAGTAGTGCTCCATGCACTCCTGCTGCTCTCTTGTACGAAGGGGAGTTCCATCTCCTCACTTTCCCAGTCTGTCCTTCCTAATGACCCTGTTTCCATCCACCACAGCACTCCAGCCATGTGAGCTATTCCAGTTCATCACTGCGAGTACAGTGAAAACGTAACCCTGCAAATGCATAGGGATCTCTAATTCCTCCTGGTTTTGTTCCATTCTGCAATAGATAATTAAATGATAATTGGTGCTTGCAACTTAAATTATGAATTCCAAAAGAGAGGGTGAAAAAATAATCTCATTTTAACCTCTATTTCATCCTCTTGTTTACAGTACCTTAGGAATAAAAATGCCATAACAAAGAAACAAAGAGTTGTGATTTTTCTTCCAGCTTAATCCAAAAGCCTGTGGAAGCACGAGGCATTAGATGGAAACAACAAAGAATACAAGGGAATAATTGCGCACTACAGTCAATTATTTCCTTAATTTTGCCTAATAATTCCTTTTGTGGAAATCACTTCATTTCAGTTTTAAGTTACCTTAAAAGAATACATTATGTCTGACTTCTATTTTGGTGCCAGTCAGAAAAAGCAGGTAGAAAGGAAATTCCACGCTTGTTTATGAGACTGCTGTAAGCCCAGGGAGAACTGCAGGACCTGAAGAACTTATCCAAATACAGCAAGCTGAGGTGTCTCAAAGGGATGGTGAGATACAGACACTGACACTGGGTTGTGTCACAAACCCTTTCTCATGTGGAGTAGAGAGTTAGTCACTTAGAGTAAAGGGATATGGTGTGTTGCTCTTGGGAGGTGGAGGAAACTGCAAACATTCGTGTCCATCAGGCATTTTTACGAGGCGTTTTGAACACCTGTGTGGTTTAACCATATATTGGTTAATGATGTCATAAGATTGCAAGGAACAGCCAGAGTGAAGGAAAACTTTTACAAAAAGGGAGGAATATAAAGTAGGAGGATGGGCACAGAGGTCTAACCTGCCCAGGACAGCAAAGGGGCCAGAAGAAGAAGGTGAGAATGGTTGCAAGAGCAAAGAAATCTGAGCATGTACTGCGTTTAATTTTCATTAGGTAGAATCACAAGTAGCAGCCTCATTTTCCCTTTTTATACCAATGGGCTCATTATGATGTTTGCAAGAAGAGACTGGCTTTTGAACAAATATGAAAATCAGGATATTTCTGCTGTGATGGAAAATTTGCAGCTTGTAAGAGAAATTTGCGCCACAACAATAGGAACTGTGAATAAAAGCAGATGGATAATAATCTTGGATAGCATTTTTCCTTCATACAGCCAACAAAAGTTAAACTTTCTTAAATGACAAGAGAGGCCATTTAACAGTGCCAAGTTTTAAAAATAACAGACCCTGGTCATTTTTGTAGTTCAATAACTTGATGTTTACAACCGCTTAATCCATGCAAGATTTGCAATCAACTCACCTGAAAATTCTTTTTATTTGCTACTGTGTTGCACTGTTTCCTTTTCTGCTATGCTGTTAATTTTAAATTTTGTACCTCTATGCTTTTCACTTGAAAACATGTCTTATATATTTCATAATACCACATCAATTTTTTAAACGACAATTAAAGATACCTATGTAACATAAAATTCAGTCTATAAAACAAAATGTGAGTGATTTGAGCTCTGTTTACTTGAAGACACTCATCAGCATAAATCATGGGTCATCTACCACCACCACCTGCGTCTCCTAGAACGCTTCCATCAACGCTGTCTCCACACAATCCTAAACATCCACTGGTCAGATTATGTGACCAATACATCTTGTTCTAGAACAAGCAGCAGTCACAAGTATTGAGGCCATGTTGCTGAGAACACAGCTGCGCTGGGCAGGGCACGTCTCCAGGATGAAGGACCACCGCCTCCCTAAGATCTTGCTTTGTGGTGAACTTGCTACTGGCTGCCGCGTGAGAGGAGCCCCAAAGAGAAGATACAAGGACTCCCTGAAACAACATCTCAGCCTTGGCCATATTGATCAACATAACTGGTCTACTCTGGCCTCAAATCAGGAGGCCTGGAGGCACACCATTTATAACACTGCTGATGCTTTTGAGAAAGCACGCAGGATCACTCTCGAGGAGAAAAGACAATGCAGAAAGAATCGTGCCTTGCAGAATATACCACCTAAGGAGTGGTATATTTCTGCTGTGCCTTTTGCAACCAGACATGTCTATCTCACATTGGCCTTTTTAGCCACCAATGTGCTTGCAACAAACGTGGGTAGAGCCCTTCCCAAATCTTCGTTCACGAAGCCTGGCCATGAGATTACTTGAAGACCCTAGGAAAGAGGTATACACAGAATGAGAGTCATAGGCTGACTGAGGCTGAAAGGGGCTTCTGTAAGTCAGTTGGTCCAACTGTCTTCTCAGTCAGGGCCACCTAGAGCCAGTTACCCAGGACTTTTTAATATCTTCAGGGTTGGAGATTCCAGAGCCTCTCTGGGCAATCTGTGCCAATGCTCATTCACCCTCATAGTGAAAAAGCATCTCCTGATGTTTCTAAGGAATTGCCTGTGTTTCAATTTGTGCCCATCACCTCTGGCCTTGTCACTGGGCACATCTGTAAAGAGTCTGGCTCCATCTACTGTGTACCTTCCCTTCGGGTATTTGTACACATTAATAACCCTTCACTTCTCCAGGGTGAACAGTCACAGCTCTCTCAGACTCTCCTCAGAGGAGAAACGCACTGGTTCCCTCATCATCTCTGCATCCCTTTCGTAGGCTCTCTCTGGTATGTCCATGTTTCCTGTGTACTGGGGAGCCCAGAACTGGACGCAGCAGTCCAGTGTGACCTCAGCAGTGCAGAGCAGGAGCAGGATCACACCACATGCTGGCAGTGCTCTTCCTAATGCAGCCCAGGATCCTGTTGGTGCTTTTCTTTGCCACAAAGGCACATTGCTGGCTCATGGTGAACTTGGCGTCTACTAGGATCCCCGAGCCCTTTCTGTGAAGCTGCTTTCCAGCTGTGCAGCCTCCAGATTGTACAGGTGTTGTCTGGGACTGTTCCTCCCCTGACGATGTTGAACTTCTCCTTGTTGAACTTCATGAGGCTAAACACCACAAAATACACCACAAGACAAAATATATTTTGTTAATTCCTGTTCAGAAGACCTCCCAAGGCAGTCAGAGTACTTTCACATACTGTTATCTCCCTGCTAAAGGTTACCCATTCAACCAGATGAGAATCATACAGCACACTCCTGCTGTCAATACAGGAATAGAAAATTTGACACATGGCCTGTTTTTGTATCAAGTTCTGAAGACACTGCATTTTCCTTTCCAAAAATGAGACATGTTCCATTCATGGCCTGATCATGCATTCTGATTTCCTATTATGCTAATACGAGTAAGTCTACTAAAGGAGAGACAGTGGTGATTATTCATCACAGCAGTAGGCATTGTAAAAGGTTTTGGTCATAATATGTGCAGAATCTGTAGAAATTGAGATAAAATCTCAGTATCCCAAAGTAAGGAGCAATTTAAAATAAAAAGGAACCATGGTTAAAGGTATAATGCAATGCAAAGATGCTGACAAGTCTGAGCTCAGCTGAAAAAATCACAGCCAACTTAGTACCTGGCATGGATGTGGCAGTAATAAAGTAAAATCATTATTAAAAGCTACAGTGCATATGCACAGTGAGTGTATTTCTACTGACACAATCTGTCTCATTTTGAAGAAGCCAGAAATTTGATGGAAAAGACGTGAAAATCTATGCCAGAAAGGTATGCCATGATCAACAAAGTCTTCCTACTTGGAATCCCCTTATTCTGTCCTGCCAGGAGGTTTTCATAATTGCTGCAGGCAGCTTCACAGAAAACATGAGTGTGAAAGCAGAAGCTATTCCTTTCTGCAGACATGTAGGGAAACATGGTACCCATCAGAAAGTAATAACGGTTTTGTATGAAAGACGTAATTCAGAAAACGTTACAAAATTCTTCATTGTAATCATTTGTGCTTAAGAACTACCTGTGCTGGTTTTCTTTAAAAAGAGAAATTCCTAAATACCACAGAAGCAGAGAATTCTGTAAGCAGAAGTACTGAAAGCATCTGGTTTTAAAGATTTACTCGTACAGTAAATGAGTTTTCAAGTGTTTGTATAAATGTAAATCACATATAGATCCTAATTCTGATCTCCACTATATTCACGAAAACCAGGAGAAAGCCTTCCCAAGCCAGTGGAGCTACATTTCATGAGGAGGTCCAATTTAAGATGAAAATACAAGTTTGATGCTGTTAAACAGCTGGTGACCATCAGGCCTGTTGAAATCAGACCACAAACTCATTAAGGCAGGAACAGCTTCTTTGTTTGTGGCTAGTGTCTTATTTCTTAATTGCAAGTGTTATTACAAAATGAGAGCAGAAAGGAAAGCTCTGATTTTTGCTAATTCAAAGCAGAACTAAACAACATCAGTTTGTTAAGGCTGGAAGCTGAATTTTGACATGTGTAAGTAACAGAAACCCTATTACACTGTCAAGCACTAGCAAGTCAAATCACATTTGACTTTGCTACAGTCACACACTCTGTTCAACACTAACATTTTATGCAACCTCTTCCTTTCAGACACAGAATTAGTAATTCATGTTTCTCTACACAGAGTTCAACAAAGATTCAAAATGTCTTGATGAAAATAGAAAAGAAAAACATCAGTGCTGGAAAAAAAAGTACTTCTGAAAATGTTGGCACAGGCAAAATTAAATATTCCGCTTACTTCAGCCTGCCTCATAGTGATGTGTTTCCCTGTTTTTTTTGTCATATTCTCTAAATATTATCAACTAAGTCTTCCCACAGATAGTTCCTGTGTGCCAAAACAACTAATTGAATTTCAAAAAGAGTGTAGTAAAAGGCTAGAGAATAATACAATATTAATACTCAATTAATTTCTATAATAGACATAGGGAGGAAAAAGTAAAAACAGAAAAAAACTAGGATCAGACACTGCTTTCAAGAAACTGCATTTAATGACTCACCTGTAAAGACCCTTCTCACTAAAGGAAGAAAAAGACTTTCTCTTTATATTAATGGCAATAAGTGAGGGTCTTCAGTCACCCACAGATGCTGCAACCTGAAAAGATATGTATCCTTGAAGACTATTTTGGATATAATGAGAACATTTATTTTATTTTATTTTCTCCACTGTTATTTGGTGCTAGAAACAGAAAGGTAGTCTCAATAGCAGCAAAGGGCTTTAGTCAGCCACTAGAACACCCAAACATGTAATAAGGATAACAATTTTTTTCTCTGGCATCCAGTGGAGGTAATATTAAGAACTTGGGTCATGACCCCATGCAGTGCTACAGAATGGGGAAAGAGTGGCTGGAAAGCTGCCCAGCACGAAAAGACCTGGGGGTGCCAGCTGAGACCCAGATGGATATCGGCAGTGTGCCCAGGTGGCTAAGAAGACCAAGGGTATCCTGTCTCATACAGCAATAGTGTGGCCAACAGAACCAGGGCAGTGACCATCCTCCCGCGTACTTGGTATTGGTGAGGCCACATCTTGAGTCCTGTGTCCAGTTCTGGGCCTCTAACCACAAGAAAGACATTGAGGCACTGTGGTGTGTCCAGAGAAGGGCAACAGAGCTGCTAAAAGGTCTGGAGCACAAGAAGTCTTACGAGGAGAGGCTGAGGGAGCTGGGGTTGGTTAGCCTGGAGAAAAGGACGCTCAGGGAAACCTTGTTACTCTCCAGAACTACCTCAAAAGTACTGGAAGCAAAGTGGGTGTCAGTCTCTTCTCCGAGGTAATAAGCAATAGGAAGAGCGGAAACGGCCTCAAGTTGTACCAGGGAAGGTTTGGGGATATTACAAAAGAAATTCTTCAGCAATAGGGTCGCCAAGTGCTGGAACAGGCTGCCCAGCGAAGTAGTGGAATCACCGTCCTTGGAGGTATTTAAAAGATGTGCAGACATAGCGGCTGGGGACATAGTTTAGTGGTAGTGTTAGGTTTACAGTTGGACTTAAGGCCCAACCTAAAAGGTGTTTTCCAACCTAAATGATTTTATGATTTTATGATTTATGATTCATATGATTCTAAAGAACAACAGAGGTCGTAACACAGGAACATGTAGTTTTAAGAATCCTCTGAGCAATATGGTTAGGAATTGTATCCAAGAAAGATCCAAAGGACAATTAGGGAATAAATCCATGATGGTCATGGAAGGTATCTTGCCTCAGCTCATCTGGCACATCACAGCAGAGGATCAAGATTTCTGCTTTCAGAACAGAAACAAACCAGTACTTTTTAAAATTAATTACTGAGTGGATAGATTGTTTTCTTTGCCTTACTGTACTTTTCTTCCTAAATATGAGATTCAAATTTTCAAATATATTTTAAACCCCCCCATAACAATAGATCAAAAATTCCCCTTTCTCTTGGAACAGAATGTAGATTCATGTTCAGAATATCACCTCATTTGTAGGCAAGACAGCTGCTAGTTCACTGGGATGCAAACTTAAACCCACTTCTTGTCCCTATACACATCATTTCAGTTTTCTTTGTGACTTAAAGGTGCACATAACAGGTAATGGGTCAATTCCTAGTCTCATCCAATCAGATATAAAAGTCAGCAAACTCACATGAAATCAAGGCAGGCAGAATAACACACAAGACAAGCCCGGTCTTTTAGGCAGGAGCACTAATCTGCCTGCAAAACAGCCTTGCACACTTTTTCTTTTGCCTTTCGACTGGTTTGTATACAGCTGTGACAGCTATTTACCATTTCTGCCGCTGCTTATCTTCAGGGCAAAGTTTTGTTGGTACAAACAATCTCTGCCCTCTTCCACCTTCACCATTTCCAACTGTGGACTTCCAGCCACTCCACTGTATTCAGCTGGTTCCCTGGCAAACTCCCCTTCCCCTTAGAAGTGGTGTCCCAGAGACTAAGTTCTGATTTGCATTTGACAAGTATTCCTGTGTTAAAAGAAGTTGCAGGGTGTTCACAACTGAGGGCAATTTGCATTTTGAACCAATGACTACACAGCTTCAGACACAGATTTAACTTTCTGTGTGTTAAAAGCCCTTGAAGCTAACCCCAGAACAATTATCAGCATTTGTAATGGTGATTTCTGATATGCCACTGGGGATTGCTTCATAATCAGAAAGAACAGAACCACAAAAGTAAAAGTTCTGCCAGAAAAGGAGTAGACTAAACTAGACAGATGGTTAATACTAACTGAAAAGACATCCAGATTTGTGATTTTCTTTTTTCTTAACAGCAGTATCAACAAACAAATCGAGAAAGTTCATAATATTTCTTCAATTGACTGTTCAAACACTTAGTCTCTTTGTATTCCTAAGGTGATCTGTCAGCGCTGTCAGGTTCATCTCCCAGACAGACAGGGCACGTGGGGATAGGTGGAGATCTCATCCTGCTCCAGAGACTTTTTAGTGGAAAATTGTGCACAAAACTCAAAGGTGTAGTGTGCACCCTGGCATGCAGTATCACTGTAACATTGTGCTACTGCCGCATTTTGCCTCTCCTAGCACAGGGCATGAGGGCATGCACCAACCTCCTGGTACTGTGCATGGTGAGAGAAATCTCGTTACACATGGTGCAACGAGTATTTGTGCTGCCTCTTTGTTAACATCCATGTATTGAAACACCCAGCCAGATCTGCCCAAGTTTCCCTTGCTCCATCTCAGAGTACACCACGTACGGAGTACATACATGTGCATCCTGAGTGATGAACCATAGGAAAAGGTCCGTCAGCAAGGCAGGCATTAGAATAAACTGTCTACTTACTTCCACATACTCTCCAATGGTAAAGGAAATTATGTCAAACAAGTTCATCTATGTGTTTTTGTTTCTCCCATACTAGCCCACTCAGTAACTAGGTCCCCAAGTGGCTTTTTTTCTTCTTGATGCTCAAGTTTCCATGCAAAACGTAAAATCTGTGGCCACTAGGCTGTTATCTTCAAGGCTGGGAGCCATGTGTCTTTCTTCTTGGGTGGCTTCCACAGTAGGATACTATAATCAGGATCAATTATGGATTTATTTCTTGAAAAGAACAGCCACTTCTTATGGTTTACTCTGCCTTTTTGGATAGTGATTGAGACAATTCAGATTCCTGTGTCCCAAACAGAAGAGAAATTCTCTTAATAAATAGGAGAAGATTTAGCAGACAGGATTTATTGGAAATAATTCTTCCTGGATATAGTAGGTCACAACATAGGCCAAATATATCATTATAAAGTTACTACTAGGCCATGAGAAACTAGGGCAATTTCTGCAAAAATATTCTGTAACATTTGAAGGCAACACTTAACATTAGGCAAAAGAAGTACATAGATGAACTAAAGAAGAAAAACAGAGTAAACCCTAGCTTTTTCATACATGAAGCTTTATCTGTGCAACAATGGAAATGCAGGCTCCTACAGCCCATACCAGAAGATGCAGCTTCATCAAACACTGCTTTGCTGGAGCCACACAGCCTTCCCTGTGAAACAGCCCCATGTGACCATCAAGTGCTGAGAGAGTGTAGCTGACAGTGGCCACATCAGCTGGGAAGGGGGGCATTCTGTGGGCCCATGGCCCAGGAGACAGAGGAGTTCCTCCTGCTGAGTTTCCTAAACAAAACCTGAATTATCAACATGCACAAAAAAACAGGTCCACGCTGAAGGGCCCTTGGCTGTAAGAACAGTGTAAAAGGCAGCCAGGCTACACTACTTCTTTTTTTTTTCTACTTAGGTGCAGATCTCATTGGCTCTGCTCTGTTTTACATGTCACTAAGGGTACAATGCCAGTGTAACTGCAGTATGCCTTCCTGCAGCCCATGCTGCTGCACTGCAGCCCAGCCTGTGCCCACACAAAAGCCTGCAAAGCTCTCCATGCATGGAGCAGCAGAAAATGGTGTCGCCTAAGCCAGCATCTCGAGAGACCCAACAGGGTCCAGCTGAGCCAGCAGTCTTGGTACTCACCAGGAGAGAGATTCCAGCCCTACTACACTAATTGACACAGCTGTTTAGCATATCAGATGTCCATATTTTGAAAGTTTTATTTGTCATTATTGCCAGATGTCAAAGGAATTATTAACCTAGATGCGAGCAAGGTTATGGTGACCCATGTAAAAAGTTCTAAGTTCACATTCCTGTGGTCTAGGACTTCAGATTCGTCCTATTAGCAGATAATTCATACATTTAGGAAGTGTTTATATGTTTCTAATTACTTGAAGCTCCATCTAAAAAGACCATATCTACAAGACCTTGAAAAGGTCATGCGTGACCCAGTAAACCATCAGAACAATGAAAAGGCCTTTACAGACATATCACACTTCAGGCTGAAGAAATATGTTTAAGGCTTCCTACTTTGTTCTAGTTTCCCCAGCAAGCTAAAAACTATTCTTCAGTTGTTTTAGAAAGAGGTCACTGAGGTAACAACCACTTTCCTCCAACTCCTCTTGAACTAGGGGGAATAGAAATGAGGAAACAAAAGATCTTTCACTATTGATATGATTTTGTCTGCACTTTTAGTACTGTGTAACAGAAACGTGACTTGATAACTCCAGTATATCCCTTTGAGAGAATGGGCTTCCTATTTTAAAGCACAATTCTTTCTAGAGTAAAAACTAAGAGGATAGGGATTTGCTATACCCAAGATTCCCATTGCAAAAACTCTCTTCACAAAGAAAACATGTTTTGCTATCTACTTAGCTCATACACCTTCATGAGTGCTCTGTTTTGTGTGCCATTGCCACAAGTATTTTATTTGCAGTTATTGCTGAAATGTGAAACAGAAACAGTCCAGTGGAATAGAACAGAGTGGGGAGAATGGTCACAGAGATGGCCTTGAGACCTTCTCTCTGTCTACATCTCTTCTGGAAGAGCTGTTCCTGCATGGGCTGTCAGTGTAACCAGGGCTCAGGAATGTACAGGGATAAAAGTCCCTCTCTACTGGTTGCAAAGAGTAAGGAACAGAGTACAAGACACAATAACAGTCTGAAACATGTTTCATGTTAGCTATATTTAGATTGGTTAAAATGCTATTACTATCTCCTAGTTTAATAGCAATTGTTCCATCTGCTCATGTTCATTAGCATAAGAGAGCAAAATAAATATCAAGACAGATTAGGTGTACTTGTTCCTACAGTTTAAATAAGTAACTGGTCATATTTTTGGGGGGCAGGTTGTAGTGAGAACTACAGCTAGGATGTTGTGGAAAAGGCTCTCAGTCACATGGTGTGATTCTTGGGGCTGTCCTATGTAGGACCATGAGTTGGACTTCGATGATCCTAGTGGGTTCCTTCTAACTCAGGAATCTTCTATGATTAATTCTATGAGTATTTACTTGTAACATTTTTTTCCACTCTTCTAACTTGAAAAAAAACTAGTAAAATACATAACATATAGGCCTAAAATGAGAATTTGACCCTGTTTCTTAAATCAAACTTCTCCTTCACATGAGAATAAATTGGATAAAATAGTAATTTCTCAACAGTGTTTTCATCACTTGTATATAGGAAGAAAGAGTTAAATTTTAGTTAACGCTTCCAAGTTTAGCAATCCACTTCCTTTTTGCACTTACTTGGTCTCTTTTAAAAGTTCTCCTCCTCTGTTAAACATCTCCAACTTCAATAACTATGCTCTTTGGACTTTTTCTGAGCTGAAGCACAAAAAGTCTTTGATTTCATTCTGGAGTCACTGAAAATTTACAGACAATGGTAAGCTTTCTCTCATGTTTTTGCTTTTAAATCTCTGCAAGTTTGGTGCAGGGGAAGAAGGAGGAAAGCAAAAAGAGTGAGCAAGGTCAGCAGAAGTACTGAAAATTTAAAATACTGACAGTAGTAATTTTTACAGTTTTGTTGTGGTTTTTTTTTTTTTTGAGTGTCCAAATGATAGTTGAAATTAATTTTCCTTTTGCAATTTCTCCATCATCAAAATAAAAAATCAAGTCACAATCATTATTTTTCTCACAGCAATAGCCAAAATCAACACCATCACTCTATTCTGAGGTGCATGGGAAAGCAATATCTTGGAGAAAGAAATAAACATCATGAGAACAATGTGTACTGTAGTGGGTTGACCCTGGCCGGATGCCAGGTACCCACTAAAGCCACTCTCTCACTCTCCCTCTGCAACTGGACAGAGGAGAGAAAAAAAACAGCTAAGGATTCATGAGTTGAGATAACAGCTGGGAGAGATCAGTTACTGATTACCTTCATGGGCAAAACAGACTCAAAGTGGGGATAGTACTTAAATGTATTACTAATAAGATAAGAGCCAAATAGTGAGAAATAAAACAATCTTAAAAACACCTTCTCCCCACCCTCTTTCCATGTTCTCTCTCCTCCCCCCGAGTAGTGCAGGGGGACGGGGAATGGGGGTTATGGTCAGTTGTTGTTTCTGCTCCTGCTCAGAGAGAAGAGTCCTTCCCCTGGTTCTGTGGAGTCCCTCCCATGGGAGACAGTCCTTGATGGACCTCTCCAGTGTGAGTCCATCCCTAGGGCACCAGTTCTTCCCAAACTGCTGTTCCCTGGGTCACTCCTCTAGTCCTTCACAAATGAGCTGTACCAATGTGGGTCCCCCACAGGGGCCACAAGTCCTACCCAAGAAAAACCTGCTCCAGCGTGGGCTTCCCTCTCCATGGGCTGCAGGTCTCCAGCAGGACCCTGCTCCATCCTGGGCCTCCCACAGGGTCACAGCCTCCTTCACGCATCCACCTGCTCCAGCATGGGCTCCTCCATGGGCTGCAGGGGTGGTCTCTGCACCCCGATGGTCCTCCATGGGCTGCAGGGGCACAGCTGCCCCACCATGGTCTGCACCACAGGCTGCAGGGGCCTCAGCTCTGGTGTCTGGAGCATCTCCTGCCCCTCCTTCTGCACTGATTTTGGTGTCTACCGTGTTGTTCCCATGTTCTCTCACCACTCTTCCCTGGCTGGAATCCTTTCTGTGCCACAACCTTTTGTTCTTAAATATGTTATCACAGAGGTGTTACTGTTACTGCTAATTGACTTGGCCTTGGCCTTGGCCAGCGGCAGGAAGTCCGTCCTGGAGCTGGCTGGCATTGGCTCCACGGGACAGGGGAAGCTTTTAGCGGCTTCTAGCAGAAGCCACCCCTGTAGACCCCCACCACTACCAAAACCCAGCCACAGAAACCCACTACATGTACTTATCATGAAATGCCTCAATGTGAGTGAGGAGCACACTAGTGTAGATGCATATAAGAGACAACCCTTGCAAGCACTGATTTATTTGGTACAGCAGACCTCTCCTATAAATATCACAATATGAAAGGGTTTTCAGGGTTTTTTTGGTTGGTTGGTTGGTTTTTTGCGTTTTTTGGGGTTTTTGGTTGGTTGGTTGGTTCGGTTTGGTTTGGCTTTGGAGGTGTTTTTTATATTGTGGGACGCTTAACATGGTTATCACCAGATGCTTGTGTTTTTTTGTCCAAGGAAGAACAGAACAGTATGTATTGCAACACACCAAAAAAACCCCAAATTTGAGTTGTACTGGCATGAACAATTGCAAAAAATTACACTGTCTGTTCCTTAGGAATATATGTTCTTAGGATCCTCCAGTGAAGCAGGAGGCCTAATGTAAGAATGTCCTGCTGTACCCTTGGTTTTAGCCACCAAATTCACGTGGCATTTGCTGCCCGACACAGAAGTCTAGTAATTCTGATTCTTCTAATTTTGCTCCATAGACTTTGACTTCTGGACAGGCAGAGTAGAATAGAAGACATGGATCTGAACATGCATATGTGGGTCTCTCTCACACTTACAGCTATCCTGTTACCAGCTTTGCATTCTCCATTCATCACCAACAGTCTTCTTTGCCACCCTATTCTGTCCCCCCCTTAACTAAAAAATAAGGTTTTCTCACAGAAGAGTAGGGACAAAGATAGGCACAGAATCAGACAGGGCCTAATGCAGACACTCCTTGGTGCAGGATTTGGCATTTTAATTTGTTAAATTTCATCCTGTTAATCACAGCTCAATGCTCCAATCTATCCAGATGCCTCTTGTCCTTCAAAAGAGTCAACAGTACCTCCCAGTTTGGTATCATCAGCAAATTTGCTAATGCCTTCCACTCCTACATTCAGATTGTTGATAAATACACTGAACAGAACTGGCCCTAGAGCTGAACCCTGAGGAACAGCACTGGTGACCTGGTACCACCCACATGTAGCCCTGTTCCTCAACCCTTTGACCTCTGCTCTTCAGCTCCTCTTCAGCTCTACCCCTTTTAGGCTAGGATGCTGTAGGTAGACAGCAAACACTAAAGAAACTGTAAGACATGGGTTTTCTAGGTTCTTTGGTATCACGATAACGTACTGTTTCCACCAGATTAAACTATGAAATATTTCAGGAAATTCAATGACAATCAACCTCTTTAACTAATAGTTACTATAATTTATCAGTTTTAACATTGCTTAATTTTCATACCTATTATATGCTGTTATTATACTAGTTTTTAACATAAGTGATTTATTGCCGTTAATAAAACTCAAAGATCAATAAACTAATATTCTGGTAAGAATATACAGAAGCGATTTAACTCTAAACACATGAAAGAGCAATTAAACCTATGATGTAACAATGGCAGGAAATCTGCAACTATAGTACCTTTAGCAACTGGCTCTTTACTGACAATCTAGAGGAAGACTAAAATAATTATATTCTAATCCTATGCAATATTCCCTCAAAAGTTTCACTCTATTTTTACCTCTCAATCTGATTTTCAATGAAGACATACAAAAAAAGATGAGCCTGTTAAACAAAATTCACACTTCTGCTGAAACTAAACATACCAAACCAGTGAAGACACATTTACTTTATGATCTTTTACAGTCTTTCCCAAACTTCTGCTGATTTTCCTGTTTCACAGATGTTAATTATGAGTTTCTTTTGCTCCTAGAGGAATAACAGTCTTTAGTTCTCTCCCTCATGACACTTCATGTTTCAGAAATTTTCTTTGTGTTTAATCTTTTTCACTGAAATCTGTCTAGCTGATGAATACAATTAGCAATCTAGTTTCACCATCTAAACCTACAGTCACATAAAGAAGGAATGCCTACCCCAGAAGTAGCACAATCATCAACAGGCCTAAACAGATGCTGAAAGTACATCCCAAGTACCATTTTAAATTATTTTAGTCAGGAATTTGTTACTTCTTTATTAGATTTCATGTGTCTGAAAACTTTCTTTTGACACCCTAATATATTAAGTAATCCTCTACAAGTTAACTTCTACTCTTCTAAATCTCCTATCAGTAAAATTATCTCAAGAAAGTACTCACATGTTGAAAAGTTTGTGTATTTTTTCTGCTAAATTACCTGGTCTAACTAGTACACCTTGTCTCCTATCTGTCCCTACATCACCACAGCTAAAACCAATATTATCATTAAAAGAGCAATCCATCTCTTAAATATACTATTTTTGCAGTTATGACACTCTTCAGCTACGAGTTCCTGAAATTAATATAAAAGATTTTTAAAAGCACTTGTCATGACTTAAAACTGATCCTGTTGAAGACTTAGTTTTTAGTCTGGGACAGGGTAACTCTGGTTCTGTGTTTACACTGGGAAATGAGAGGCTGGAGAGAAGTGCTGTGGAAAGGGATTTGAGATTCTCGGTCAATGGCGAATTGTATATGACTCAGCAGTGTCCTGGCAGCCAGGAAGGTCAATCATGACCTGTGTGGCATCAGGCAAAGCATCATCAGCCAATCAAGGGAGGGAATTGTCCTGCTCTGCTCTGCACTGGGGCAGCCTCACCTTGAATATTGTGTGCAGTTTTGGGCACTGGAATATAAGAGAGATATAAAGCTATCGGAGAGTGTCCAAAGGAGGGCAATGAAGATGGTGAAGGGCCTTGAGAAGAAGCCACATGAGGAACAGCTGAGGTCACTTGGTGTGTTCAGTCTGGAGAAGAGGAGACTGAGGGGAGACCTCATTGCGGTCTGCAACTTCCTCATGAGGAAAAGAGGAGGGGCAGGCGCTGACCTTTCTCTTTGGTGACCAGTGACAGAACCCGAGGGAATGGCCTGAAGTTGTGTCAGGGGAGGTTTAAGTTGGATATCGGGAAAGGGTTTTTCATCCAGAGAGTGGTTGAGCACTGGAACAGGTTCCCCAGAGAAGTGGACACAGCATGAAGGCTGACAAGAGTTCAAGAAGTGTTTGGACAATGATCTCAGGCACATGGTGTGATTCTTGAGGTGTCCTGTGCAGGGCTAGGAGTTGGATGCTATGATCCTGAGGGGTTCCTTCCAACTCAGCATCTTCTATAATTCTATGATTTATTGGAAAGCTGTTAATTTTAAGGGAAGAAATACAATGCCAGAACTAAAACCCTCCAGATACCTTGGTCTTTTGACCTAACTCCTATTGAAATTGAACACCTAGGCAAGAGTTAGGCAGGTAGTAACTTTCAGGTCTACCTGATTAGTTACATTCTTTTTCTCCTGCTGCTCTATGTTGCTACTGAGCAAAAAAAAAAAAAAATGTAAGATCTGTCTCTCATTCATCTTTTTATAAGATAATATTTTGCAAGAACAGAACCATCAGTTGTCTTTCCTGGTGTGTTTGTTTTGTCACAATGAATGGTAGTTCTGCTACTAAGATGCTCCAATAGGATTAGGAGCATCTTAAGTTCCTGTCATGTACTTGACATACACAATTGGCATGATGTAGACTCACTTTTACACTTAAAACACTTTATCTTTTTCTATACTGTTTGGAAAGCAGACTAAGATCAGCTTAAAACCTGACAAAATTATTGGAGAAACAGGATAAAGCCCTGAAAATACAGTCTTTACCAAGTGAGTCTAATGCAAACGCAACACAAGAAAAGCCACTTATGAAAATAAGAAAGGCTTATTACATCAGCCTCCAAAACAGCCTCTGCAAAATCCAAAATCTGAGTCCAGATGTAGCTTTGCTTCCATGCCCAACACAACTCTTGTTTTCTGTTTTCTCCAATTTCTGGATCCACCTTCAAATAAAAAGGAAAAAAGGAACATATAATTCTTACCTGTAGGCAAGAGTTTATTTTCAAGGTATGCCCATAGCAAATACATGACATTAACATCCTTTGGTTTCCTGAGATGGTAATTTCTTCTTAAGAAGCACCTAGAGGTATACAACAGTTCAATATCTCTCCATGTTAGCTTACCAAGACTTGGTTTCTTCTACAACTAGAGGAAACTATTATTCTGCAACTACTATAGAGCAATAGTTGCAAACTTGTTGTAAATGCTTTATTTAGACTCCAGGTATTTGTCAACAGAAGCTATTTACACACCTCTTGTTGATATATGAAAATTACTGGATAGTTCAAACACTATCAGTTTTGCTCATTTACAGAAACAGCAAAAGAAGTATGCAAGGAAGTAAGGATGCAGTGTAGGGTGTTCCATCTATTATCATGTGAGTTGTTGGTTCTTTTTTTCTCAGTAACAAACTGTTTTAGTAACAGAGCTAGCTCTAAGACACAGTAAATACCATGTGAAAGATATATGCCATGCACAGATTTACTAAATATGACTACTGCTGTGACTAATTCAACTATAACAAATACCAAACAAATTAATACAAATAAGGTGTTTAAAATTAAATGTTACTCTGGGTTTTTCTAGGTTCATAAGCAATGGAAGAAATTAAGTAATACATGGAGTATTTTTGATGGTAACTGGACAGACAAAATACAGGAGGAGGAAAGACTAAAAGTCTTCCACTTGAAGTGTTATGCTGCTTTTGTGGAAACTTAATCCAATTAAGGTTTCATGTTCGGAACAGCTCTAGTGGTTTGGCACAATCACATTTATAGTTCTCACTTAAGTGCATTGCTACATGGTGGCTTCATATACAAAGTACTGCAAAGTACTGAAAGAAAAAGAAGAACAGAACACTCAGACTGCTTTTACATCTTCAGATATAAAAATAATAAGGTTAGGTTCTACCTTATTCAATGGCAGAATCATTTACCTTCCTTCAGCTTTCAAATGCAGAGAAAGAAATCAAAAAAGGTTTATATGAAATAAACATATAAAAAATATTTATATGAAAATCCCCCAATAAAACCTACAATTTGTAACTCAAGAGTGGTCAGTTTTAGGAATGGGGGCTATAGTTACTTTAGTTCCATAGAATTGAGCTTAAGCCATCTGCATATAAAAAACTAAAAGCACTGAGAAAATACCTTCCTAAAATGTCCTGAAAAGATTCTATTTGCTAGTTGCAAGACAAAAAAGATTTTACTGTTTATCACCTTGACTCAACACTTAGGAATCTCCATTTAGTTCTGAGATGAGACAGTGGAAAAAAAAAAAAAAAAAGGCAAAATTATCTGGCTTTGGTAACACAGCTGGTTCCACAATGTTATACTGACTACAGCTCTAAAGCAAAAAAAAAAAAAAAAAAAAAAGAAGCAAAAAACCAAAACAAACACTGAGAGATTAAAAGAAGCAAAAGCAAGAAGACTACGTAATTTCCAAAAAAATGCATTTTAAAAATTCTTTCCTAATAAGCCAAGAATTGTGGCTGTCTGGAGCTGGAGAAACATAACAAGACATGTTCTTGCCAGCTTTTACAGCTGCATGGGGTAATGTATACTCCAGACTCAGGGGTATGCGTTTAGGTAATGGTCCATTTAGGTAACAGTGACAAGTTTTGTATTTTCTACAGTTTTCTGAAGTTTTTTAATGATCATGACAAGTTTGACCACCTTCTCATTAAAAAGAACCTGAAACTTTGACAGCAGTCGAATAAGAACAAATTTTATGTTTGCAGATCATTATATAAATATAAATCATTATATCTCTGTTGGCCTCAATGAAATTACTTGCAAGGCATTTGAAGACACTCTACCATATCAATATGTCCTAATAGTTTTAAGACAGTTGTCAATACTGTCATCAGATATACATTCCTCAGATTTACTTGATAGTCTAAATGTAGTTGTCAAAGGAATCTTAAACCTGCCTTTGTTAATCTCTTTACTTCTAACACAAATTTACCACTCTCCATTTAATCAGAACAAACTGCTTTACCCAATAGTATGCAATAGCCTGCATGTTTTCAGCCCTATCAGCCCTTTTTTAAGACCTGTATTTTAAGTGTATTTACAAAAGATGCCTGAAAACTGTTCTCCAACGTTTGTCTTCTGAAAAATGCCCAAATCGGAGGACAAATGGGACACAGTTCTTAATTCATTCAAGGTTTCAACTGCTCAGGGATCCACTGGTCACTCATGTCTTCATTCACATGGGAACAATGTAATCACACTCATTACAGCATGTGCTTCCCTACATAAAATATCTCTGAACAATACTTGTACATACTAGGTCTGATTTTAATTTCTGTTTCCCAGTCAAAAAGACAACGTAGTTGATGAGCTGTGTGGAAACAAGCTGTCCATGCAAAATTTACCACAAACACTCAGTTCAAGTCCTAAGGGACTGTGGGTCCTATGCTGCTCTTTTTCTATAGCTCAATGTCAGATTTATTATCCACTTCTACTTACTTGCCAATCAATCACTACACATAATTGATTAAACAGAATTAAGCTAAGATTTCTATGCTTGTGGGAAAGAAGGTGTTGATGAGTCTGTTTCACTGTCTATAGACTTTTGGGACGTACACTCTGTACTACAACAAAATCTCCCCTCTAACTCATATTAGGATGGTGATAAACTATGAATTTATTTTTTGAGAGTTGTCTGTATATCCTAATTTATCAGAGGCAAATTAGCAGGACAATCTCTTGGAAGGTGGTGTGCATTTTTAGAAACCAAATATAGTGTTCTTTGGAAGAGAAATCATATTTGGATGCAATGTCAAGATAAATTTAAGCAATTATACTAACTAGATATTTTTGTCTAGATTTCTTTAAGTATGTATTACTCAGGCATGACACAGGGGTGGGAAGGACAGAAAGAGTAAGAACAAAGTAAAATGTGACAGGTAAGACACCAATATGGCATCAGGCATAATTGTTCAGTGTAGGCACCTGACCTATGCAAAAACGGAGTTCAATACAAAATCCTACCAAAATTGAGTAAGTTGACGTTATGTGTTTTAGAGTGAGAACCATCTAAATTACTCATTTGGCAAGAGATGTATACATATTAAATAAAAGGCCAGTATCTTACAGTGGTACCTGAAACCATACATTACCTACATCAGTGATACCACAAAGGTACAGATCTGCATAAAATCAGTCTTGTGGGTGAATAGCACTGATACAAACAGTGCCTCTGCACTGCAGAGCAGGCTATACCCCATTATGGTACAATGCTTAAAATGGTATTTCTGGATTTGGGGAGTAGAACAAAACACCAGGAAATAATCCTAAAGTATAACTAATTACTTCTCAGGAGTTTAGATACATGCATATTTTCCATCAAAAGTTAAAAGGATCCAGCATGTAAAATGTCCCAAAATAGGTTAGAAATCCTTGGTTTCCTACCAGGAATTAAACAGTCTTCATCATTTAGTGTTCTTTATTTCAAAGTCATTATAGTGCTAGCAGGCTTACAGACAGTAACATTTATTTTTCTTATGGCTTTATTTTATTTTTATTATAGATATATTTTTATACTGTCACAGTAGTATATATTACATATTCTTTTACATCTAGACTAGCAGAAGATTTTGCCACTATGTGTATATAGTCATACTTAAGTATTATACTGTGCAATCAATATATTTGAAAATAGCATGCTGACAGGTCTTCACTGAAATGACAACGGTTTCAAGGCAAAGAAAAAAAATAAACCACACCTCTATTTGTAAAATGCAATACAGAGTACTACAAAGTTGTCTCTGCCAAGAGTTGCACCAGAACATCTGATTACTGACATCCAGTTGTGAAGTTTGGGTAAGGTCAGCTATATCTGCACCAAAAGATCAAAGAAGAACAGAAAAAAGGAGTAAAATACATACAAAGGCTCTCCCTCTGCAAGCTACATCATGTCCTCTAGCATATGACTTTTCATTTAAACAGCCTTTCTTCATTTTATCTACGCTTTTTGAGCATAAGTATCTAAGTTTGGAAGTCAACATCTTTTTACTGCTTTTTTCCTAGTCCTGGAAGGGAAACTCAACCTACTAACAACCAAGCACAGAATAAAAAGCAGTTCTGACCTACACTGGCTGAAGTTTGTTACAATCTTCCCAAACTTTTTCTTCTGCTATGGATATCTTACACCATATAGATGTGTAGTGTTGTTTAACTGACATAATAAAAATTAAAATAATGAATATTTTAAAGTGATCTGGATGACAGTCTGAGAAAATGGCTCAGAGTCTAAAACACATTCTGTCAGTTTCCTGAAAATCAATCACTATTAGTCTGAGATTCTAGATTTACTGTATTCTGGTATGAACAAATGTTTAAATAGTACACAATTAATGACAGAAAACTGATATGAATTAAACCGTTTTACAGGAATTTGTTAGAGGTTGACATTATTTCCTACATTCAGGGAAGGTTGTTGCTGAAGTCTTAATAATATGTATCTGTCACAAAATATTGCTTCTCCTGCCTTCCACAGCCAAAAAGGGTAAAAAACTCAGCAAAATAAATTAAGAAGTGCCATCTTCAGCATGCATTATCTCACTTATTATTTAAATATTTGTTTTTCAGCAATCCCTCTTCCCAACTGATATATACAGAAAACTTTTATCTTAAAATAGATTAAATTTTAATCATATTTGTATCATATAGTGTCATACATATTTTCAGGCCATATCCACATCAGGTCCCCTCCATAAGTATGTCTTTAGGTCATTGGTTAAAGGCCTGGGTTGATCACGGGAAAATTCTAAATATGAAGTCCTTCAAACATTTTATTGAAGCAGGTCTTTCAGTTCATCACGCATTCATAATTTCTGCAAGAAATTATAATTTCAGAGGTCCAGTTCAGAGTTCTGTGACACACATAGAGATAAATGCTCATTATGCTACCAGTGTGCCCTTGTGGCAAAACAAAAGGTGCCAGCACATTCTGGGCTGCATTAGGAGGAATGTTGCCAGCAGGTGGAGGGATGTGATCCTGCTCCTGCTCTGCACTGCTGAGGTCACACTGGACTGCTGCGTCCAGTTCTGGGCTCCCCAGTACACAGGAAACATGGACATACCAGAGAGAGCCTACGAAAGGGATGCAGAGGTGATGAATGAAGCAAAGCATTTCTCCTCTGAGGAAAGTCTGAGAGAGATAGGACAGTTCACCCTGGAGAAGCAAAAGCTCAGATCCTATTAATGTGTACAAATACCCGAAGGGAAGGTACACAGCAGATGGAGCCAGACTCTTTACAGATGTGCCCAGTGACAAGGCCAGAGGCGATGGGCACAAACTGAAACACAGGCAATTCCCTAGAAACATCAGCAGACACTTTTTCACTATGAGGGTGAATGAGCACTTGCAGGGATTTTTTCCCCACTGGATGGTTCTAGAATGTGCAGCAGTACCACAACAGGCCCTAAAACGCATACCACAGCCCATCCCTTTGTCATTCCTTGCACCTTTCTCACCTTCTCACATTAGTGTGGCTGCTGTGAGCTCACTGTTTCTGGGCCAACCCTCCACAACCGCGTGTGGCTTTTTTACACAGGGTCCTTTTCCTTGCTAACGACTCAGCTCAATAATATGCACCAGATTCAATTGTTACCTCAAGTAAAGACACCAGGGAACAGGGGTGGACTCAAGCCCACTCAGTATGGGATCCATCAGCGCTACCTAATTATTCCCAAACAAACATACAGTTCACATCAGTGGCAGTCCACAGAGAAAAACCATCACAGGGCACGTGTGGTTGGGGAGTGAGCCGGGACCCCTCCCAAGCTTCTGTGAGTCTCAACAAAGTAACCACCGAGTGCCGAAGGCAATGGAACCAGCAGAGGATGGAAACGGTGGAAAACTGTGGTCTCCCTTCACCCCACCAAAGAAGTAGGGCAGAAGTGAAATAAATTCCACGCCTCCCCCCCACCGCTCCAGTCTAAAAGGCTCATTGCCTAATGCTCCCCACTCCACCCCCCACCTGGGCCAACCTCTCCATCGTGGCTACAGGAAGATGGGGTTTCCCTTAATCATTCCAGTGGGTGTGCGTTTCAATAGGACAGTCATCAAGGCCCGAGCTAGACAAACAATCTAGACAAACAATCAAACCTGAAGCTTATCTTATCGTAGCAAAGACTGTTGGTTTGGAAAATTCACCAAAAAAAAAAAAAAAAAAGTAGTATGAAACTATAACAATCCATTAGTAAACAAGCCTACAGTCAAAGCTACTTGGTGCAAAAAAAAATGCAATAAGTGATTTTAATATTAGGAAAGGCCCTGAGCAGTATGCTTTTATGTCTTCGTGGGTTTTTTAGGAGTAGAATTCAAACATCAATCCGTATTGTAAATTCACAGGCAGTATTCTAGACAGCATTCTCATCAAGAGGAGTCAGCCATGGTATTTTCTTGGCACAGCCACAGAGAGGGAATCCATCTATCCATCCGCAGCCGGAGTTGCAATCCAAGGTGGGTCACGTCCCTAAAAGTACGAGGGATAAAGTGCTATTTCGCCCCCTACTGTCCTGGGGCAGGCTCTGGAATCCGTACCAGTGGCGATCCTGTAATCGTCCCTGTCTTCACGTCCAAGCATTTCCCAGCAGCTACAGTTTCATTATTAAAAAGGTGTCTAATAGAACTATACCAGCATTTGACCCTCAATTTACTCATCTTAGGAGATCCACAAAGTAACTCAGAAGAAAAAAAAAAAAACAGAGAGAGTCTCAGGATGCTATTGTCTTTGAATCTGCAGCCCAGTCAACTATAGTTTCTCGGTGAAAGATTCCTACGTGAATACTCTTCTTTGCCATAACTGCATTTTCTTTCTCTCCATACTATATTCTATGAGTAAAGAGCTCTGCTTAGCCAGCATAGTTCAGAATTCTGCAATTACATGGTTTGACATGTGGGAGCACCAAGAGATCCTCAGATTATCTACAGAAATTGTAACAAAGTGTTGTAACAAAGTCCCCAGTGCAGAATGATGAACAAAAAAGAAAATCACGGGAATTGGGAAAGCAGGAAATCCTGGCTCCTAGTTCCAGGGTATGTGCTCTACATAACTTTCAACCAGAGGAATATCAGCCTAAACAGAACAAAAACAAAGCACTTTGTGAAAACAAGAATAAGGCATGTATGTAGAAAAATACAGCAATTTATAGGTTAAAAGGGCATTCATAAACACCTAAAATTATTATCTCAGGGAACATGCATAAAGAAAACAACCTAAGAAAGCACTGTAACCTTTCAACAGTCACTAAAATATAACAAAATTTAACTAACAGAAATGCAAGAGGCAACATGAAACACATCTCAACTTTAAGGCTGGTTTACTTACAAATCCAGCAAAAAACTGCAAACTTCAGCAGGTAAGAACACATTCAGTGTTTCTCTAAGGGACATCCACCTTTCTGGTTTTTTATACATATGATGACATACGACTGAGCACTTTTCTCCAGTCTCTCTTTTTTTTTTTTTCCCTGAAGGAGAACATACAGAAGGGTCCACCAGGCCTTCTCGGGGGAGGGGGGTTGGAAGTAACAAGGAAGTGGATGATGATGATGATGATGATGATGATGATGGTGATGACATTGCAAGCCTTCAAATAAGAGACAATTCAGTCATGCACAGTTAATGCCTTGTGAAACAACTTGTTTCGGAATAACGTATTAATTTCTAAACGACAATCGAACGCAAGAGTTAGGATGCAGAACTACAATCGCCTCTCCGCATTCAGCCTTGAAGATAAGCGCTCCCATCTCTCTTCGGAGTCAAGGAAGGCTATACACACCTGCCCATCGTTTAAAGATACGTGGTTTAGCGCCTAGCGCGACTGTTAAAACAACAGAAGCCCAAGCCGACAAAATGACGCGCACATTGCCGGCCCCCGCCCTGCCCGCGTCCCGCCCGGCGCTCCCCGCAGTTCGCGCTGCCCCGGAAGCGTTCGCCGGCCGCCGGGGCCTGCGGGAACATGGCCGAGTCGCCGGAGGAGGTGGCGGTGCTGGTGCAGCGGGTCGTGAAGGACATTCGGAACGCCTTCCAGCGCAACCCGCACATGTGAGTGCGGCCGGGGCCGGGCCGGGCGGGAGGAAGGGAGGGAGCGCCGCCCGCCCTCCGCCCCGTGCTCGCCCCGCGGCCGCGGGCGGGTCCTGCCGGGGCCGGGTGCTGGGGCCAGGGCCGGTTGCCGGGCCCAAGGTCACGCCGTGAGTGGCCGCGAGGACCAGCCGGGTTTTCTCCGAGCTGCCGTGGCACCTGTGCCTGTCCGGGCAGGGCGCGGTGCCCCCGCGTGTCCGGTGCGCTGCAGCAGCCTCAGCTTCCCCCGGTAGCGCCGCGGACCTGCCCCGGGAGCCTGGGCCCCTGAGCGCCGCGGCCGCTGGGGATCCACAGCCTGGCGGCGAGAACCGATGTCGAGGCACGGACACCAGCGGGGCCTCCGGAATCTGGAAGGGACGAGTATATTTTCAAAGAAAAGTTCTGAAGTGAACTTTCCTCGCGCTTGACTTTTGTTGGTGTTAAACTCATGGCAGCGTCGGTGTGGGGCTGAGCTTTGCGGGCGGGTGGGTCAGCCCTGCCGGGCCCCGCGGGACGCACCGAGGTCTGTGTGTGCCTGGGGTAGAGCATCGGCGCCGGTGGGAACAAAGCTCGGGATTGAAGCCTCCTGAATTGCACCCTTACACAAACAGTGCAGTGTGTGAATGCCACCCTCAAATCTGTGTCTGTTGATAGAGATGCCAGTGTGTTGTTTTGAAGGAGACAGAATGACCGTGAAAATACAAACTGCAGTTATGACTGCTTTGTGAGAATCAGATTTATCCAACAATCTGTGGGGCAGATGGTCTGTGGTTTATTTTCCGTTTCACTGTTGACCAGCTTAGACACCCTGTTTAAAGTACCTCCCTTATTTCTTTTTCCTTCACAGCCATTGTTTTAAGACAGCAGTGGTTTAGGGAAGCATCTTTCTATCTATTTGTGCAAGCTCCATGTTGGTTATGGCAAATTACTACATAATGAATAACACCTTCATGATTTAAGTGAGGTGTATTTGTGTCGGTTGGGAACACTGCAGTCTCTGAGGTGGTGGCCTATTAATCTGTTCCAGAAAATGGTAGGCTAAGCAATTATGTAGGAAATTTTATGGCACTTAATTTATCCCTTTGCTTAAAAGAATTAGAATAAATACCCTCATATTTCTGTAAATGTAGTAAGCAACTTGGGTGGGTGTTCAGTTTTTAAAATGCAGCATATGGATGCTGTTTAAAAAAAGACTGTGTTTTGCCTTGAGCTTCATTTTTAGCATGTGAGGCATAATGTGCTGTAAACAGTCGATATTTATGAATGAATGTTCTGATTCTTCTGAGTTCCCACTCCTTCACCAGAATTGTTTATTGGTAGCAAACTGAGTTTTTGAAGGATATGCTGCTGTTGCAGTTTTCTGTCATAAATATAATCTCAGAGATGAAAGCACACTGCAAGAGTTGTGTACAGTGAAACTGATGCACTGTGTCATGCTTCAGGTGAGAAAAACTTGCAGTAGCTTGTGCTATCCCCCAAAGTAGAAAAAGTGGCAATTCTGTCTGCTATATTTCTTGACTGGTTGACACTACTTGAAGTGGGACCATGCAGGCCAGTGTAGGCTGTGGGCCCTTTGCTGTGCTGCCTCTCTGCCTCTGGAGCACCAAGGGATTCACATAGTTCACAGAATAGTCAGAGTTGAAAGGGACCCAGAGGGATCATCGAGTCCAACTCTGAAGTGAATGGCCCATATAGGGATCAAATGCACAACCTTGGTGTTATTAGCACCATGCTCTAACCAGCTGAGCTAATCTAAGTTGCAGCTCTGCTGTCTGGATGTTTTCATGTATCTGCATCTTGTCCTCCTGCTGGTGGCCAGTGCGGTTGTAAACAGCTGCAGTCCCTAAAAGAAGGTATTCTCTTGAATTCAGCATGTCACAGATCCAGGCTTGAATTCGTTTATGTGGGATCTGCCTAGCTTCACTGAAAATAAGGAATCTGCCACAGGCATAATGTTCCTATTGACTTGTCATACTTTTGTCCCCTACTCACCTCTTTTCCTGTATTTATTGACCCTTGTTTTTGACTGTTTGTGCACCTTCCCACTTCACATCTCTCAGAATGGATGTGTTGTTTTGGCAGGTTTGTAGTTTGGTAAGCTTTAAAATAGGATCAGCACTGAAAAGTTCTGAAAATACAGTTTTAGACTAAGTAGAATTTAGGATTTATGTTTCTCTCTTTTTTCTTTCTTTAAATGAAATTTGCAGCAAGACTGTATATCTTTTTAAGATGAGCTTACTTCTAAGTAAATATACAGCGCAAAATTCTTTTTGCCTTTTCTTTCCGATAGCTCCATTTTCCTTAGTTAGATAACTGTGTCAGCATGCTAGTTTTCAATATTCTAAGGCATCTTTTGAATTTACTGCGAGGTATTTTTACCCAGTCTTCCAACCACAGGTCTTGGTAAAGTCATGTATGTGAGCTATTCCACTGGAACTGAACAGATCACCAACATTGAACAGATCAATACATACTTTTTCTTTGAGCTTTGCTGTTCTTTTACATGTAAAGTGAAGCAGAAATAGATGTGCTTGTCAAAAAAGTTCATGGATTTGTTGGACATAACTGGAAAAATGAACTCTTAGATGGTAGCCCAGCATTTGTGTACAAAATCTGAGGATACTATTTATGCTTTGCCAAGAATTGTTTATGTCACTGTAGATCAAATATTTTTTTCTGTCTCAATTCTTGTCATTCTTAATGTTCTAGAAACACCACACTTCGTTCTGTTAAGTTTGAAGGCTCTGAGTCAAGGATCCTCTTGATGGGATTACAAATTTCTCTGTAGGGGATTCAGAAAATAACATACTCTGTGAAGTCTGTATGTAGTGGAGTATGACATTTGTCTCGCCAATGTAATTTTCATTATTTGATACTTTTGTGCAGCACTGATACTTCCAAATATACCATAATAAGTAAAAAAAATTAATGTGAGAGCAAACAAAAGGAAATTCCTAAACAGTAAAAGTGTCATATTTATAGCTTCTTTAGAAGTAAATATGGGCTAGAAGTAGTTTGGATTTCAGTAATGTATTACTGTTCTTTTCTTTATGAAAGATTTTGGTAATGCCATGAAAATAATCACTAATCATAACATGCAAGTTAGTCTATTATTTGAAATTGTAAAAGAGAATCAAGTGTATATGATACACTGCACAATAAAGAGAAGAAATTTCAGCTCTTGGATTTAGGTCCCCTCTTCCCTACATCTGAGATGCTGTAAACTCGTTATCCACATAGCAATTTCATGAGTCTTATTTTAATGTGAAAATATACACCTATGCCCATACTCTGGATTGTCTTCCAGTATTAAAGTTCTTATAATTGCAGAAATATTCAACTACTTGAGTCTGGTCTTTACTGCCAGTAGAACCACAGTTGCATCATATCCGCTGATTGTACCTCATTTAGATCTCCCAGCCATTATTTAACACCCTTTGTCTAACTCTGTGGTGAGAGGTTGTGTTATTTTAAAGATGATCTTTCAGAAAAGAAATTAGAGAAAGTCCCTTCACGTGGGGTCTCTAAAGCTGAACACCCATCATGATATCATCACACAGAATACCTCCTTCCCTAGTGGTACTGTGGTATTATAGTTTTGTGAAAGGGGGAAGTTTTTTGTATCGTCATGGCTTTAAAAGTTGAAAGTAGGTTGGCTAGGGTTTCTTTTGGGGAGGGCCACTGAATGATTGGGTCAACAAACAGGGACTATTGAAGCAGGTCCTGCAATGGCTTGTCAGTACTGTTGTGCCATGTCTAAGGTCTGGATTGTGCCGCTACAGATGTCATTTTGCACATCTCTGATCTTAGCTAAGGTTGAAGAAGCACTGTAGTGGCTGCAGACTTCATGACAACTCACCTAAAATCTTCCACTAAGTTCTGACTGCTTCCACAGTGTATTTTAGGAATGTGCTCTTATGTGTATCTTGAGATAATGCATGAAATTTTTGGAATGTGACTGTGGTGCTTGCTTTGAGGAAAATAAATGTGAAAGCACCAAATAACTCCTAAATTTCAAGAAATAATATCAGAAGCCTGGGAAATCTAGGGAGAGAAATTGAACCTTACTTTAGATGGTGTGTCTGCCAGTACAAATACCAATGAACAGCAGCCCTCAATTGGTGTCACCTTCAGTATTGTGAGCAGATTGCACCTGTCACTTCATCTAAATGCATGAATCCTCCATCCTGCAAAGAGTTTGGGCGGTCCTGTCATAGGAACAGGCACAACTTCTGTCATGTGGCCGGGGCAGTTTACGTGGTCAGTTGCTTCATTTTGCAAGCAGTAATTCAGCAATGTCTGCATGTGAGTCCTATTGCAGAATCTTTCCTCGGGTACATGATTGGAGCAGAGGCTGCAGGTATATTTGAATAGGGCCTCCTGGGCTGGCAGACCTGCCCTTTGACTTAGTCCTTCCACACACCTGAGGGACCTTCAGGAGCATAAATCGATGGTGGCTTGAATGAATTGTTTTGTGTGTGAGATAGGCACTCCACCTTATATAAATACATTTTACTGGTATTTTGCATTGTGAATTCTTTTGCTTCTCAGGAACCAAATGCAATGTGAGGAAAGATATTAAGCTATTAATGAGCATCCAGAGCAGGCCAGCGAAGGTGGTGAAAGGCCTTGAGGGGAAGCCTTATGAGGAGCAGCTGAGGTCACTTGGCATGTTCAGCCTGGAGAAGAGGAGACTGAGGGGAGACCTCATTGCAGTCTACAACTTCCTTGTGAGGGGAAGAGGAGGGACAGGCACTGATCTCTTCTGTATGATGACCAGTGACAGGACCTGAGGAAATGGCCTGAAGTTGTGTCAGGGGAGGTTTAGGTTGGATATTAGGAAAAGGTTCTTCACCCAGAGGATGGTTGGGCAGTGGAACAGACTCCCTGGAGAAGTGGTCACAGCACCAAGCCTGACAGAGCTCAAGAGGTGTTTGGACAACACTCTCAGGCACATGGTGTGACTCTTGGGAATGGTCCTGTGCAGGGCTAAGGGTTGGACTCGATGATGCATGTGGGTTCCTTCCAATTTGGCATATTCTGTGATTCTGAACCACATGATCATCAAAAGCAATAACACAGTGTTGGAGACAAGATTCCTACCAAATGACAGATCCTGGTTTACATCCTAGCAAAAACTGAGTAGTTACCAGATAAACCGTTGTTTGTATTGCACTGTGTCTTAGTGAATTTTGCTATACAGTGGACAAGTCCTCTTGTGGTTTTGACTGCCTGAGTGCATTCTGGAGTTGGGGTGTTCCCGGCTGACTTGTCAGCTTTGTGCAAACTGTACCTGTCAAACATTTTGGCATGTTCAAAGCAGTGTTGTGAAACAGCTCACCTGAGTCAGACTTTTTGTGTTTGGTAGAAAGTGAAGATGTGAATGTATGCTTTGGGGATTTTTCTCTCCTTGCTGTTTACTGTTTTTCTCTCCTGCTTTGGTGTTCTGTTTGTAAGTTATAGCTGGTAAATTCTTAAGTTATTCATTACAGAGTTAATGAACAAAGCTGTGGGTGACTGTATCTTCATTTTATTTGGGTACTTTTGGGTCCTTATATGCAAGGCCAGGTAGTTTGACTGGCTGGGTTTAACATTCGTAAAAGAAAAGACCCAGTAGTAAGTACAAATTTCAGGTTATTGAGATACTGTGTTGAAATAAGTAGATTGGAATGTCATTTTAGGTTTGATCTGACTAGCTTCATGAAGAGCTTAACTTGTGTTAAATGGAGTAGCACAGATTAGGATATTGGTTTGATACCCATTGCTTGTTGGTGATGGGGTAGGAGAATGGTTTTCTTTTCTTCCCTCTGTCCTCAGATGACCAGGGAAGGTTAAGGAAGCTGGATGTGTGTTTGGAAACAGAACCACGTGATTTGCAAGTGTCTTACCTTAAGTTCACCTTACTTGTGTTCTTTATGGCTTCTGATGTTGTGATGTATAGAAGATTAAATCTGTTTTCTGAATAAGCAAATACATTCTTAAATGACCACATTGTGTCACTGTGATTACTTTATTAGTAATCCAGTAAGGACACAGAACTAAATCAGTACACTCAAAGTGCCCAGTGACAAAATTAATTTAAGATAATTGAGTTGAGGTTGAGGGGTTGACACTCGAAGTGTATCTATAGATTTTTTATTGAGAAGACTTGAGGTGGGGAATTCACTTTTTATCTGAGATCACAAGAAATCTTCTTTGTCCTGCCTGAGATCTGAGGATTTCCCTCTCTAGCAACAAATTTTTCCACTGAACAGGAGTTGGTGGAGAAATTATGCATAATAAAAAATATAAAATAATGTTGCTTTCTGTCCAAACAAGTGTGAATGCTTGACAACCTGTGGGTTTTTTTAAGAAGCTGTTAAAACTGCTATTCCAATATCGTTACGAGCTAGAGAAACCTGAGGAAAAAGTAAAATATGGTATGGCACATTGAAACTAAACAACTGAGTCTCTTCTGCTCTGTTTGCTGGCACAAGTTCTGTGTTTGTCACTGTTTTTTTAAAGGCTAAGGTCCCTCATACAGAGTTGCCGTTTTGCTCAGACTAGCCTCTGTGTCTCAAATCTTCCCCCTGTTGATCATGCTGCCTCGCATAGGACAATGAAAAATGGGACATGAGGAAGCGAGCATGTGACTGTCTATGTGATTTTGTTCTGTGTGATCTTTTGGTTTAGAGCACCTGATTATGCTGCTGCGGGGCACACATGGGTACCTTTGGATCAGTGAAGTGCCTGTACAAGTTAGCATGTTTTGTTTCCCTTGCAGTAGCATTGTTACAGCTCCATTGCCTGTTTATTAAAAAAACAGGAGTAGTTGTGTTAGTTCAGCTGAGTTAAACTGCTTAGGTGATAATCTAAAAATATAGAAAAAAAAGGGGCCTTCCTCATTTAGGATCTTTGGGAAAACGGAATAAAACTTTTCACATTACGGATTTCAGGAAAAACAAGGAAAAAAGATGACGGACTGATTGGGTGGGAAGCATTGCCAGCATGCTCCATTGAGAAAAAGAATTGTTATCTGCTGGAAATAAGTTTAATTATATTTCTTTCTGTTTTTTAAGAGATGAAATTGGATTAATACCCTGCCCTGAAGCCAGGTATAACCGGAGCCCTATTGTCCTGGTAGAAAACAAGCTTGGTGTGGAGAGCTGGTGTGTCAAGTTTCTTTTGCCATATGTCCACAATAAACTTCTCCTCTACAAACAAAGAAAACAGTGGCTGAACAAAGATGGTAAGTTACCCAGTTGGAGAATAGTATATTATGTGGTTCTTAGTGCGTGTTTTTTGTGTATCATAGAATCATGTAATTTGGAAAAGACCCTTACGATTATCAAGTCCAGCCATAAACCTAACACTGCTAAGTGCACCACTAAACCATGTTCCTGAGTGTTTACATATCTTCTAAAATACCTCCTGGGATGATGACTCCACCACTTCCTTAGCCAGCCTGTTCCAGTGTTTGACAACACTTTCAGTGAAGAAATTTTTCATCGTATCCGACCTAAACCTCTCCTGGTGCAGCCTGAGACCATTTTCTCTTGTGTTGTCTCTAGTTGCCTGGGAGAAGAGGCTGACCTCTACCTGGCTACAACATCCTTTTATGTAGTTTTATAGAAGTGATAAGGTTCCCCCAAGCCTCCTTTCCTTCAGGCTAAACACCTCCAGCTCTCTCAGCTCTGCTTTATAAGACCTGGGCTACAGACCCTTCACCAGCTCCAGTTGCCTTCTCTGGACTCGCTCCAGCACCTCAGTGTGTCAGTGAGTACAAGGAGACGGTCACTGCCGTAGTCCTGTTGGACACGCTGTTGTGATTCAGGCCAGGATGCCACTGTTCATCTTGGCCACTCGGCCATGCTGCTGGCTCGTGTTCAGCCAGTTCTGAGCCAACACCCCCATGTCCTTTTCCGCCAAGCAGCTTTCCAGCCACTGTTCCCTAAGCCTATAGCGTTGCATGGGGTTATAGTGACCCTGGGACAGGACCTCTTAGAACCTCATATAGTATCCCTCAGCCCATGTCCAGCCTGTCCAGATCCCTCTGCAGAGCCTCCTTACCCTCCAGCAGATCAACAGTCCCACTCAACTTGGTGTAATCTGTGGACAGACTGAGAGTGCACTCAATTCCCTTTTCCAGGTCACTTACCCTTCATAATGCCAGTTCAACCTGTTATGGAAGAAATGATTATTTCTGAGGAGAAGAGCAGGCTTTGGGTAGTGCATTTTGCCAACTTGAACAATCTTTTCTCTCTTACCCAAGCTGGAAAGGTTAGAGAGAGACAACTTACTTCAGTAAGTTATTTATGGAAGTGATGTTAATTGATACAGAAGGAATTTTCTCCTTCTTTCCTGGTTCAGAAGGAAAACTGGTGATACATGTATCTGAAATAAGAAACAAGTGCAGTGTGTTTCAGATGTAGGGGTACCAGAAATCATTAGTCTATGTGTCTTGGTAATTGTAAAGTTTTATTTCCTTTCTCATCTCTTTGTTTTGTTTTGGTTTTTAGTTTATTATGACTTGCATGAAAGATTCTTTAGTATATGTTGTTTAAAAAATTCAAAATAAAGATTTATAAATAGCTGTGACACAGGAAATATTTGACTGCTTACTAAGTGTCCAGTTTGGAGTAAGAATGAAAAAGAGTAACTAGTTTATGAAATGAAATTTTTGTTTATTGTTGCAGTCTCTTCTAAATAGCAATTGGAATAAAGAATGTTCTTATGCTAGGCTTATCTCAGTGTCTTATTTCTGATGTTTATTCTTTTTAAGACTTCTTTCTAATATCTTCTACCTGCTATGGTATTTTTCACATTTTTGTTTCTCAGAGGGGTAGCTGTTCTGGTCAAGGGCACCCTGTGACCTCTTAAAAAGTTCAGATCTTTAACGTGCAGCTGGGTTTCAGTTTGGGGCTGTTATCGTATTTTATTTTTTTTCTGTTTACATGTAATTATCCCTAAGGCACTGGCTGTGTCCATTGTGTGCTAAAATGTGTGGGATGGTCTTCCCCTGTTGAAGCATACCAGACAGCCCCTATTCACCGGGTTGTATTGATTGCAGCTATAGCAAAGGCAATCTCCCAGGCTGCTTTATGAAGTAGTGAGTTAAAGTATTATGTTTAAGTAGTGGGATAGTAGCAGATATTTGATGCAAACTGGCATTTAGTCATCATGTAGGTAGTGTGTTGTACTGTCTCAAACAGATAGCTTTGAGAGTAGGCCTGTGTAGATCAGAAAAAATGTGTGGTCAGTAACATCCCTCTCTTGATATAACTGGCATTTGCTTTTCTCTAGTATTTTGTTACTGTACTCTGTTTCACTTTAAGTGGATGAAGCCAGCTGTGCACTTATCCTCATTAAACTGTAATGTAAGGGGCAGTCAGATGGTGTAGTTGAGTTTATATAAATGTGCACTTGAGTTTCTTTTGCATTTGGGGATGATACAGAGAGAGAAGATTGAGGTCTTTAGTGAACCTTTGAATGAATGAAGGAATGAAAGGCAGTGAATATTGCCTACTTTTTTTTACCTGAAGGTGGGGGTCTAGATTTATGAAACACTTTAGTTCCTTCTTACAAACTGGATATATAATGCAAGCATTTGAAGAGTAACATTAAATGGCAGAGAAGGTTAATTATATAAGTATTGTAAATTTAATAAAAAGGGCTTTAATATAGGGAATATAATTAATGTTGAGTCTGAGACGTAGCCAGATACAGACTTTAGCATTTAAAGAGTTGAACCTACTAGCACAGCCAGTTTTAGCAACACCAGTGGTTGTCATTGCAGTGTTTTTTACAGGTCTGAGACAGGAGTTTGTGATGTGTATTGTGATCATGCTGCAGATCTCCTGCGGGGATACTTCATTTTTGGTCTCAATTAATTGTTAGGGTAAAGTCTACCCTTTGAAGTATTTACACAGACAGAAACTTGTTGTTTCAAGCCAAACTACACACGCTGAGATTTGTGTCACATTTTTGGGTGTCCAATGACCTCTGATAGCTGTTATCTAAAGGGCAGCTGGATGCTGGTGTGCTGCCACCCTGCTGCAGTCACACCAGTGCAGGCACTGTGTTATCGTGACACTGTTGCACCTACTGGTACTGCCAGGATGGTGGGTGCACCGACTGCTTGAGGAGTGTCTCTGCTTCCCTCCCAGATGAAACCTTGCAGAACCCTTCCTCTCAAAATGCAGATCATAAAACTGTGTGGATGAATACTGCAGTAGCATGAATTTTAGATTACTGCCTGTATTTTGCAACTTTTGAGTTTGTTTTGAAAATGAAACACCATTCTCCTTTGTCTCTTCTGTTACAAAAGTCAGTTTCAAATGCGTGAGAAGAGGTGATCTACAGCATTTTCATGTCTGCTGAGGTTTTGTGTCACCAATGTAAAACATGATCAGGGGCCTCATGTTAATAACATGTTTGTAAAGAAGTTTAGTATGTTTTACCATAATTGAGTTTCACGTTTGGTAGGAAGTTTTAGCAGAAACTGAACTGCAGTGGTGGAAGGAAAAAGGTGGAAGTCTTTCCCAGGTGACCTTGGAGAATTACTTCCAAAGTGTCATAAGCAGGTATAATCTATCAAGAGATGTTACTTTTTTCTCTGTTTGAAGTATCAGGAATTTTGCTCCAGTTTCCTTTTGGTAGACAAAAGTGCATGCTTGGAATTTGGCAGGTAGTTGTTTTCTTTTGAATCTAGTGAAGGGATAGATTTATTTGTTACTGCTTTAGAACTCAGTTGTATATTCTGTTGATACTTGTAATAAACAGTGATTGCTAATGTAGTCTCTTGTTACCTCTTCTGTTTTGTTCAAGTCACTGTAAGCCATTTAAAATAGAACAGAGGATAAAAACAGGGTGCTGATTCAAGTGTCTGCTTTCAGATGTGGTGTCTGATATTTTCTCTGGCTGGATCCTGGAAAAAGGAAGTGCTTCATAGTCATTCTCTGATAGGTTACTGTCAGAGATGTGTAATTTAGTTACAGTTTCTTTTGGATTCTTGGAATCCACAACCATGACTGCTTCTCTTACTACTGTTTCAGTGTAGAGAACCTAATTTTACAATATGTTTTTATCCTTTCTCTGATATTTTTAAAATTTATGCAGGCATACTATTTGTATTATCTCAAGATGGTTTTCTGAAATTACTGCAAACTACTTCCAGAATATCTAAAAACCTGGGTACAGCCATATTTAAAAAAGCCGGATTTTTTTATTTCTCCTTTTTCAGCTGGGGAGACTTTAATATACAAAAGGACATGTTCATTGTGAGCACCTGTAATGCTGTACTTTACCTAAAATATATCCAGTGGAAAGTACTTTTAAATTGTAAATAAAAGATGATGGTTTTTTTTACCAACACAGAGGGAAATAGCTGGCAACTACTGACATTATGTGCCGGGTTTGTCGTAAGACTTTTCAATGAAAAGTGACTCAGAAGTTACTAAATTGTGTCATTTGACATCTCTGGCTCAGAATCCACATTTCATGAATCTTTATTTGTTACTGTTTACAGAAAGCATCAAAGAACATTGACATGAAAGTACTGAGTATTACTTTGAGATTTTCCTTTTGTCTGCATCTTTTCTTTGTTAATGTTCAGCGAACCTCTGTAATGGGACAATGGATAAAATGGTAGACAGCTTCTGTTTAAGTTGAAGGTAAAACTGAAATATTAGTCAGCAAAACACATGGTAGATGTTTAATTTTACATATGTGAGGAATCCTGCTTATTTGACTTGGGATATTCAGCTGCATGAAATTAAATAAGTGTTGAAATACTTTGCTGGTTCAGAGTTTGGGTAAATCAAAGGAAAATATTTGTACTTAAGGCAGCAAATGAGGAAGAAGCTTTGTGTGTATAAGAAATTCATTCCTTGGCAACAAAGAGGGGTATAAAAGGAAATCTTTCATTAAAGGAAAAAAATAATCTTAACTAAAACCCATGAAGATAGAAAGTTAAGTTAGTTCCTTGAGACAATTTTCAAAATACCACAGCTTAGTGCAAAATCAACAATATGCTAAAGAATTCTACACCACACCCCACATCAACCCCCTTCATTATATGATGGTTTAGCGTGTTCCTTGTAAGGAAGAACACCACGGGAAACACAAAATTACTTTGTCAGACATAAATGATCAGTCAGTCATACAGTTATATACAAAGTTATTCCACTTTTTGACCCTCTTCGGTATTAACTTTTCTTTCAAAGATACATGAAGCCATGTCCCTCTTTGTTTTACATTAATGTTACATTACTGTTGCATTTCATCACTGACTTTTTCACATTTCATTTTACAGTCATATTAACTGCGTTAACCAGAGACCTGGTTCCATGAGATACCATTTTTTTTTTTCCTTCAAGTGGCGAAGTGCCTTTTATTTACTGGAAGTCACCTGAAGTACAATGAATTTAGTATGTTAAATGCAGGTTGATTATGAGAGAATGTAGCCAAACGTTATTGACAGTAAAAGCTTGGATAGTCACATTCAGTTTAGAACTTCTTGGTCAGTTGCAGAATTACTGTGTAAATGTAAGACTTGTGATTTCAGGACGGGTTGATGTGATGCTGTGCCTTCAGAGAGTAGAGGTTAATGACAGTCCTTGGTATCTCAAGATTAAGTGGAGATACCTCATGAATCCCCACTGATTCCCTGATGGAACCCAAAACTGCTGGAATGGTGCGGTGGAGTGCAAAGGGAAAGGAAGGACTAGGTTACAATGAAATTAGTTTTCCATCCTAAATAACTGTATACCTCAGTCTTTTTTTTGACATTGTTAAAAATAAGTGTAATATGTAAATCTACAGTAGCCAGTGCTTAAATGCAGGATGGAAAACATGGTTTATTTTTTTGTTTGGATTTTTTTAGTGGATTAGTCTTAAAACCTCAGTCTGAAGCACTTCATAATGTATTTAAAGTTTTTCTTTGAAGTTTCAAAGTTTTTCTGTGCAGTTTAATAGTAATTTTGTAATCCTGATTCATGGTTATGGTGTTTAATTTTTCTAGCTGCAGTATTTTTTGTAACAGTGTGGTATATGGCAGTCATCTGCAGCTCAGACTTGTACTGAAATAGTAAGGTATATTTTTAGTTGTACTATCATATTTAAATTCTTTGGATTTTCTGTGAAGAATTCTCTTTTTCTGATATATACAGTTTGTGTGCAATTTAAATTGCTGAATACACAAGGATTCTGTATAATTTTTTTTCCCTTGCTGAAGGCATACTCAGTTCATTATTTTAAATAATAAAAAGGGAGGATATGGCAGGTTTTGCTCCCTCTTAAATTAAGCAATCATTTCTTCTGGAATGAGACAGCAATATTTTACAGAGATGGTCATACGTAGGTACAGCAGCCCGTGGCAGAGAGTCTTAGAGGAATGACAGGGATTAAAGGAAGTGCAAAGGGAACACTGCTGTGTGTGAATCATTACTAATCGTGGTGCCTCTTGTTCTATCGTTTTAGAGCTGATAGATATCACGTGTACCTTGCTGCTCCTGAACCCCGACTTCACCACTGCCTGGAATGTGAGGTATGTTGCACTCAGGGAATGACAGCAGAAAGACCTGGGCCTTATGTGAGTCATCTGTAAGCTTTGTTTTAAGTGGTAATTAGTGACACAGCAAGAGCTTGTCCACTAAAGTGTTCTGAAGGAATGTTAAGAGTTTCTTCTATCCTGTATGTTGCAGATAGTTTGGGACTGCTTTTTTTTTTTTTTTGGTAGTGCAGACCAGAGATTACACTGCTGCATGTGAAGACACATGTCACATGTTTGCCCCACATTTTCAGAGTGTAAGTCCCCTTGAACTTCCACTCTTCTTTCCTTCTATCAGTTAATGAGGGACATTTCTAACCTTTAGATGGGCATATCCTTTTTGCTGAGTCACACAGTGCCCAACTGATGTCTGTTGTGTGTCGTCACTGTTTTTATTTTACTCCTATCCTGAGTCCTTTTGAGATTCTGGTTCAGTTTGGTGCCATTACCAGTGCAGTCTGTCAGAGCTGAATAGAACTCAGTAGATACAGTACAAGAGGAGGGGAACAGGTATCTGCCCTCTATTTCAAACACATTTCCCCTGCTTCCCGCTCCTTTCTTGTACCTGCTGGGTTTAGTATAGCTTCACCCTAGGTCATGCTGCAGAACTTCTTCAGGAGTCATTATAGAGAAGAAGCAGGAATTTACCTCCTTGCTCTTCAGGAAGTGCAGAAACAGCAGTTCTTTACAACCCTGTAATTTTATGATTTTTCTGTAAATCTCAGAGTGGGAGGAATGTTCTCTTTCTGCTGCCTAGGTAAGACTGGAGATAATCTTAAAGGTATAGTTTCAGAACTATAGAAGGACTGACAGAAAATTATGATAGTCTCTAGGAGGGCTCTCAGAAATATAGGACTTCTGTAGTTAAGGTGCATTACTGTAGAAAGTGCGTTAACAAAATGACCTAGAAAGATAATGGCTGCATTTAGCTGTCAGCCCCAGCCATGGTGAATTGAACTTTTTCTTTTTTCTTTCTTCTTTCACTGTTGATGTAGTTCTGAAGGATTCTGCTGTGATCTATATCTTTCTAGCCTCTCAGGTCTAAGAAAGAGGGGTGAATGTGATAGCAAAGGGCTTACTGTCATGACGATGTATAGCTTGAGTAGCTTTCAAGTGATAAAATGGTATTAGGAGCATGTTTAAGAACTAGAGCTACTACAGTAATGTAATCTTATGGTACTTATAACTGAGTTCAAGTTTTTGGTTTAGGTTTTGTGGAATTTTTTTTTATTGCATGTGCATTCATCCTTATCAGTCTGGCTTTTGTTCTGCCTGACAGCTGAAAGAATTAGCTTTTAGGTGCATGAGAGGAGTAGTTCAAAGTTGTGTATGTAATTAAAAGTAGTAAATGGAATTAAAAATGTTAATGGGTTGTTTTCTCTTTTGTGATGTTTACGGTTTACTAACTTAAATTACTACAGAAGATGGCATTGCTCCCCAAACTCTGGACCACTGACCTAGCTGGCACTCTGTGTCTGAAGGTCGGTTTAGCATCCAGGGAGAGGCTGTTATGTAAGCCAGACAGTATCTGTGGAGTTACCAGTGAGCCTGCTCTAGCCAAGGAACTGCTTTGCTGAATCTGACCCTGCATTGTTTCAGGCTGGTGCTGGGAGTTTGCTCTTTTGAAGGGTAGGCACTTTTGTTATGTGGACATACCATTTCAGCTTCTCTGTGAAATTCCTGCTTCAGCAAATTACAAGTCAAGCTAGCCAGATGTGTAACATATACAGTCACAGAATGGACAGACTCTGTTCTGCACGGATGCTGGAGATAAATCCTTATCCTGATCTAGTATGAACTGAGAACTGATTGTGTCAAATTTGCACTCTGCTTGCAGAACATGATGGATCTGTTGTGGGATGATTGGTTTCATCTTGCTCAGGGGATGTTTGTCCTACCAAATTCACTCAGCCAAGTCAGAAGACTGAAGTGGCATTGTAGAGGGCAAATGAGCATTTCAGCTCATCTGGCAATCACAGAAAGTTGTATCTGGTTAATGAAGCACAGGAGAACGTAGAACTTTAAACATGCTACCTGCTAGGAAGGAATAGATTGTCTACTTTGACTTTAAAGCTATTCTAAGCAATTATGTCTGCTACGTACAACATAGGCTTGTGTTTTATTTATCTATTTTAATTAGAAGTAAGTGGGAAGCTGCAGAAAAGCAAGTAGAGACTATAACCTAAACTATGAGAACTGAGCAAAGGCTAGTTGCGTGGTGTAGGAAAACATGATAAAGAATAGGAGCATGTCACTTCTTAGAGCTGAGAGGAAAACCCCTTTTATACTGGATGGGCTACAAGATATCTCCAGTTTTTAATCATAGTTTGTTATTTTGTGTTTTTAGAAGTTGAAAAATCTTGCAAGTTAAAATGACCAAAATTTTTATGTAAGTGATTGTAAAGGAATTGTCATAAGTGCTTTTGTTCTTGCTGTTATACTTCCTTGCATGTACAATTGTTCAAAGTCAAAAGATATTAGGTAACAAGATGCTCTGAGAAGTCAGTGTTTTTACTATTAGATATCAATAGCTTCAAAGGTGTCACATAAGGCAAGTTAAAATTTCAGAATATCTTTTATGGAAGCTACAGTCCGTAACACTGAAAAATTATCTATGATCCATGTGGCAAGAAAATGAGCTAGAAATTACATACTCCAAGTTGGATGTTAGCTGAAAAAGCCCTGAAGAGGGGATATGTAGGAGTGTATGCTGGTTGTGATTGCAGTCCTTGTGAATGGGAGAATCTCTCATATGAAAATCTTTGAAGCTAAAACCAGCTTTTCTACCTCAGCAGTGAAAGTGAATCTTGTCTGTACTGTTCCTCAACTTTGCAAAAGAGGAAATTTACCTTAAAAGTATGTAAGTGTGAGCCTATTTATTTACAGTTAGTTCTTTAAAATAGGAAGAGCAATTTCTTCAGTGAGAGTTTTGATTTGGGAAGGTAGGTGGCCTGGTAATCTAAATCTGTGTTAAATATGCACATGCATTTAAGTGTCAGACCGACCTAAGCTGCATTTTCATTGTGTCTGGTGATTTTTACCGAAATGTCACCTTTTGCAATGCAATAGTGGGGCAATTGTTCCACCTGCTCCAGTGTTGACATTCCCTGAATCTCTCTCTTACCTGCTTTCCAAAAGTCAGTGGCACTGGCATGGAACAGTGTGGTTAGTCTGCCACTTCCGACTGGTATACCTGGAAAACCAGCTAAGAGCATCCAATCTAAAGCATGCTGGAACTTGGTTTAGATAAAAATGAATGTCCCAATAGGTGTGTTTCTGATCTCTGCAGGCAGTTCTCTAGTGACTTCACTAGCCATCAGAAGCAATAAATCCTTAACTTAGTTAAGGATTTATACATTTCACCACTTTTCTTCAATTGTAAATAATATTTGCTCACTGCTAGAATTGCAACCATTAGCCTCTGACCCTGGGTATACGGTTCAGTTAAAGCAACACAAAGCCAAAGTACCAGATGGAGTCAGTTTCTTACTGAAAATTACCAAAACAGACAGAAAAGGACGTAAGTACTCACAGGAAAGAAATATGTCAACTTGTTTGTGAGACTTTAGGACCACATTATATATTCTGTGTCAGACTGCAGAGAAGTTTTACCTTCTTACTTGTTAGCAGATATTTTCTGTTCCCCTGGTTTTTTTTGGTCATGAAGTTGATCATCTGCTCCTTACTTACTAATGCTCCTCTTGCTGAACCTGGTGTCGTGCCTAATGTTATGATGAATCATAAATTTTAAAATAAAACCTAACCACAACCCAAGCCCATGCCAAAATTACTTCTACTTCTTTCACTCTCAGAGTTATAATTATGACTTCTGTAGGTTTGGGGAAATATATGCTTTCTTTCTGCAGATGGTAACTTTGTAACTTACTGTGTCTTTATTTCAAAGCTGCTACCCACTAGGTTGGAGAATAGGATATGAAGACAATTGTCCTTGGAGGAACCAGTGATGGGGTGATGCCTACAAACATGGTCAGGACAGGCAATAAGAGTTGTAAAGCTAGGAGGAAGAGGGTGAGGGGCAGGGAATTCTGTGCAAAGAAGAAGGATTCTGTGAGAAGGCCAAGTATGGACTTTCGTTTTGCTCTGTCTGTGGTGGAGGTGCTCTGGGAAGGGTTGTGTTGGATGAACATTAAGTTTTGTTGGGGCTTTTTTTTTTTTTCCTTAAACCAAAAGTTGTTTTACACTGAAGTAAACGTAATTTCAGCCTTTTTTTTAAGTTTGAAAAGCATTCTACGCACAAAGAATAGTTTCCCCTTCTTTTTAAATTTAGGGAACCTTGATACTGCATCTTGGGCAGTATTTATAAACTGAAAGTAAGTATTGGAGAGTGCTGTGTGTAATGGTATTTTTAGATTAGGGCTTAATTTCAAGAGGGAATGTTTATTCATATATGTAACCCTATTGGCTGTTGACTCAGTGATTTCTGGGTAGATTTGAGAACCAATGCATTGTGTATATTCAGATTAAGATAAGGTTCTTTGATCTGGATTTATTTTACTGGGTCTGATGAATAGTGTGCATATATGTATAGCACAGTGGAATGGGTGAATCCACCAAAGGGTTTTTAAACTCTTGTAGTTTGACAGTGAAGTTCAGTTCTGATACAAAGGAAATGCCTTGCAATTTGTTACTGGAATTTGTGTTATGTTTCCAGGTTACTACTTTTATTCATACAGATTTATTTTATCTTTTGTAGGAAAGAATTAATACTGTCTGGCACTTTAAATCCTCTTAAAGATTTGCATCTTGGAAAACTGGCGTTAACCAAGTTTCCAAAGAGTCCAGAAACATGGATTCATAGGTTTGTTTCCCCTGCCTTTTATTGACTCCTTAAAACCATTTTTCCTAGAGTTTTTTTGTTTCCTGTTCTTGGGTTAAGAAGAGCCATAGGTGAAGGAAGACAATTAACAATATAGCAGAATCTTTGATACAGTCATTGTGGAATACTATGCTTTGGCTTTTGAAACTACGTGCCTATATTTTACTCTTAGAACTGGAATCATATACACCTTCTTGCTGCATACTTTTTGAATAAACTTGAGGGGTGGGATAGGTTTTCCTAAAGGTTTGTCATGTCTTACAGCACCTAAAATTCTCAACCTGAAAATTCCGATGCCATCAATAGTAAGTATTTGAGCACTGTAGGTTTCTCCCTCTTTCCCTCCACCTTACTACTATATTGTGGTCTACAGGCATTCCAGAAAGAGAAGAATCTGTAAAAGCTAATCTTTATAACCAAAGCTGACCTCTTTCCCATTTCAGGACTGGTCTTTTTGGTTTGTTGAATTTATTTTTATCATTTCTAATGTAAGCAAAGTCATTAAGTCACCACTACTAAATATTATAATAATAGATCACACGTTTGGAAAACATAGCACCAGAATTACACAAATGCACAAAGCTAATTATCTCAGTCATGACTTAGCATTCATAAAATGCCTGTAGCACAGCCAAGTGAAGTACAGATCCACCGCTCAACTTTGTTTAAAAACAAAATAAATCTTCGTTTATGTGTGATCTTTATTCATTCTGCCAGTAAAAGGATAACTCGTCCTTTTATAGACACCTTAAAGAGAAGTGAAGGTAGCATGTTAGGAAGCAGTTTACAATGTGGGTGTTTAACATGTCCAGCATTAGGACAACTGTAAAGTTGATACCACGTTAGGGGACTCATACTCTATAAAAAACCTAAATAAAACTTCCATCTTATTGACTACATGAGAATTTTTGGAAGGGGAGTTTGTTAGTTAGCTCTTCTTTGTGAGTGCATGAGCTTAAAATTCTTAAAGTTAATTAGAATGTAATACATGGAATGTTCCTGGGTGTTTCTTTCTTAGTAATATTGATATAGCAGCAACAACGATCAATTTCTGTGGCACTCATTTTTAGTTTTGTCGTTCAACTACTCTTCATCATCCTCATGCTACTGACTCATGCTGCTTGATGGCTTTGAAGCAAAAGTATGTAGTTATAACGGGAAAAAAATCTTGCAGTTTGTCATAGTTTAACCTTTTATACATGGTAGCTAACACTGGAAAAATATGCTTTTTTTGCATTTAAATAGTTCTGAACCTAGTGTCATTCAAAACTTTATGAAGAACAATAAGTTTTTATGAAATTAGTCAGAATGTTAAGTTCTTTATATTTATTTACCTCTTAGAAATAGTAAAAAATTCTGTCTATAACTTCCATGCAATCTTGAATTATGAGTATTTTAATACTGTCATAATTTGTTACTCTTTCTCTTATGTGCCTACATCAGAAAAGTATATTTGAGTATGATTGTACAAATATTTAGCTTGGATTTGGATATGCTGGCCATGATTGATAGATGTGCAAAAATTTTTTTTTCTGCATTGGCATAATGATTTTTCTTGGGTTTTCTGTTCCCCCATGGTACCAAATCTCAAGATAGAAGTACAAAAAAATAGAATGGGGCTATTAATGAAATTCACTAAAACATATTGACATTGTTTTTTCTTATACATGGCAAGTACACTCACTAAACACGTAAAAATACCAGTTGTTCATTTTGCCAGATGACCTTCTGCTATATGTTTTCGGGTGTTCAGATAGATCTTGTGCATATACAGTCAGTTTATCTATTGATTGTGCAGCAGTCACTTAACAATCCTTCATTCATTTGTGATAATTCCAGGAACCATAATAGTAATAGGAACATGCAAAAGCGACAGTGACTCCAAATTAATTAGTGGCAATTTCTCTTAAAAACTTTAAAAATAATACCATGATATTCAGCAGTTTGCAAAAATGCACTTTAAATCTTCTGAAGTTGTGATTGCCTTGTCTAGCAAGTAGCTCAGATTTCATTATATATTTTTTAAGGTTGCAGCCACAGAGACCATAAAGTCTGTATTTTTTCACTCTCTCCTGTGTATATAATTTATCAGAATTCCTTATCTTATAAAGGATCCTCATTTTAAGAAACTGAAATAATCACAGGCTTGAAATAATTTGTCTTTTTATTGTTTTACTCAGAAGTCAATGTTAATGAAATAATACACATTTTTTGTTAAAGGAATGATTCTGCTCATTTAGTTTTTATGCCAAGGAATGACTCTCTGCTCATTTAGTTTTTATGCCTAGTCAATATTCCAGTTTCCATTTCTTGCAAATCTGTGGATTGAAGTGAAAAAATCCTAAAGATGATGTTTGGATCAAAGACATTTTTCAAAATCAAAAGTTAAGTCTTCAAAATTACTGCATTTCATAAAATACAGTTATACAACAGTCAAAGAGGATGGGTTTGTTTGGCTGTACGTCTTTAGTTAAAACAAATGTTATATAGGAAGAAAGTGTTCATAAACTGCTTTTGATTTCTGCTGACAAACACAGTTTAAAAATGTATTCTTATAATTTATGTTTAATATTGTCTTCCAGTATTTTAAGTCTTTTTTTTTTTAATAATCAGGAGAAAAAGATACACTGTAAATAAAAAAAACAGCAAACAAGTATTTTATAAATGTTTTCAAATGAGAAAGAAAGCATATGGATTACCAGTTTTATTTTTTTAAATAAAAAAATTGACTTGTCTACTTTATATGTATATATATATATATATACACACACACACAATTTCGTGTATGACTGGCAAAATAGAATTCTCTGTTTAAAAAAATGAATTTATTATTTTTATTTTAGTTATTGATTTCTTTTAACCAGGAGTGACAATTTTCTGAAAGTTGCTATTAATTGATCTTGGAACTGCTGTTAGCCAGTACAAAACAGAAATACCTCTGTGTAGCAGACAACAGGATGTCTGGCTTTCCAGAGCATTCCACTTGGGACCATTGGAATTCTGTTGGCATGTGCTGTTCCGTGGAAATTTACACGTCTGTGATCTGATTTTGTAGGACCCTTTTGTGTAGGGGCTGCAGAGGCATGGCTTATGCAGCATTGAGGTTGCCTGTAAAAATACTACTAAAATACTACTAAAAGTCAGTCTAGAGTAAATTAAAAAAAATAAATCTAGACTTTTGTGCTTCTCTCAGTCACATGAAATCAAATATGCGTAATTCATCAATAAAAAGATTTGTTTTGCTTATACCTATAGCCCTTCAACCTGTAAGCATTTTGCACTTTGTTACTTCTGGTGGTGTACAGAAACTAATTTGACTTGCTGCGTGCAGTACTGTCAGATGTAAAAAATATTGACAAAGCAGAGTTAATTTTTTGTTGAGTGACTTTTTTCTGTCTCTTGATGGATACTTCATGTTAGTGCTATGCAAGACTTTGAAAGAGGAGCTCATGAGAAATCTCATGTGCACAGTGTGCATTTTTTTGTAAATTTACTGTTTCCTTCTGGTTTTTTTCTGTATGCTGTAAGTAGCCATGACAACTTAAGAGAGAACAAACTCATACAGTTTGTTAGAGTTAAAGCCAGAGTTAAATTATGTTGGGGCGTGATCATAATGTCATAGGTTTCAGTATGGGAAGCATTCAGATGGTTATGTTTACTGCTTATTCTTATCTGGCTAGAGTGTAGTTCAGATAATTGAGGTATTGGAAGATTTGATTTATATAAATGAAAAACCTTTTTTTTCCTCTTAAAATTGCTCTCTCCCCTTTAACACTTTACGTCGTTTAACCAGACGATGGGTGCTGCAACAACTAATTCAGGAAAACTCCTTGCCAAGTCTTGCGACTAAAGGAAACCTGGGAGCAGCACCTGTGGAGAGAATTCACCGACTAGTGCAGGAGGAAATGAATGTCTGCTCTGAAGCTGCTGGGAGATATCCAAGCAACTACAATGCCTGGTCCCATCGCATTTGGGTTCTACAGCATTTGGCAAAGTTGACTGTCAAGGTATAATACAATAGTGAATAAAGTCTTGAATTTTCTTGTCAAAAAAAACCAAACAAACTGTTTTCCTAAGCAGAAGATAGAAATATGTTAATAAGACACAAAGTAATTTTTCTTGTAGACATCCCCAGTAAGGCCTTGGCTGTTTTTCACATGACTGGGCCTCCAGAGGTACTTGTCTTTTGTGCAAGTGGACACTGCCATATTTATCTGGTTATCCTTAAAATCTTTCTTCCCCAGATGCAGTTCCTTTTCATTTCCCCAGTGCCCCAGACCAGAGAGGAAATTTGGAGCTGCAGTTTATGGTTGGATAAGCACTTTAAAACAAGCAAGCATAGGGTCAGGGTGGGTGTAGGAGGGAGTGTAGACCCAGAGGTTAAGACAGAGGTCACTGAGCACATATGTCCTATTCTGGAGGAGGATGCCAGTTCCATGGTACTCAGCTCACCTCTGAAGGTAGAAGACAGCCCTTTGTGAGAGGCTATCAAGAGTGGAGACAGAGGTGTTTTCATACGGTTTGCTTCTCAGAACAATGACAAATGGCCTGTGCTATTCAGTGTGGAAATGGAGAAAACTGGCTTGATACAAAAAACCTCTGTTGGAATTCAGACGTTAGCTTGCTTTATTGTTTGCTTCCAGTGTTTGAAGCATCTTCAGCTGTTACTCTGAGGTTCTACATGAGAGGCTTTGGTTTTCTGTAGGTCTAAAGAGGTTTTAACGGCAATCTTCTGTATTGCTTTTTTAAAAGAGGTTTTCTAGTTCAGGTAAGGAGTGATCCTTGAATCATTTTGTTCCCTTTGTACAGGGAGTTAAAATGCAATTTAGTAATTAAAATGTTCCCTTGTAACTTTGCAGCTTATGTCAGATAATTGAATTGATTATTCCAAGATCTAGGTTGGACATTATGTGCATAGTATCAATTCCTGCTGAATAAAGGCTGGTCTGATTTTTCTGAGCCTCATGTTATTCTTCGACAATTTCAAAGTTCAGAAGTTTAAAACAGTAAGCTTAATTCTGCTGAAAATGGAGAAGCTGATCTTATGGTTTAAAGTGCAGAACTAGAGATGGAGAGGTTTAGTCCCCTTAAGAATTGCATGTGTGGGCTGTTATTTAATACTGCACTTTAGTTTGCTGATCTGTCAAAGGAAGGCAATGCTGATATCTCTTGTCAAGATATAAAAAACCACCTTGTGTATCTCAGGTAGAAGGCACTGTTTACACTGTTTGTATTTGCTCTGATTTCTTTTAGAACAAATGCACCACAAAAAGGTGTATAACTAACCTTGTGTGTTTCCGTGGTTTTCTTTGTGGGAGGCTCTGTCTTTTGTGCTGCAGGAGAAAAAAGAAAGACTTCTCCCTATGAAAGTTGCTTTGCATCAGCTGGTCCTGTTAAGTGATATAGGTAGCTTAGGAGAAAAGATGAAAAGCAAGAGTATACCAGTAAGATTCTATTCAAAGTCTTTAGAAGTAAATGAAAAGCGTAATTTTGATGTCCTTGGAGAGTTTAAACTTTGTAGGAGGAGCAATGTAAGGAAGGAAGTTAAGCCCTGTAACAAAATGAAACCACCAGCTCTAATGGAGAAAATAAAATAAAAGAAGCTTTGTCTGGTAGCCAAACTTGCCTGTCTCTCCAGAAATTAATTTTGAAGGTTTAAAAGCATTCAGACTTAAGGGAAAATTCTCTATTCCAGAAGTGTTTTAAACAGAGCTACAATCAACAGTATAATTATTTACCAGAGTTATTGTGAAACCCTTTTTAGGGGTTCATCAATTACCAAGTCAAGCAACCTGATTATGGACAAATAGTTTTGTATTCCACAGGCTCTAGGACTTGAAACATAATGCTATTGATTGACATTCTTTCCTGGAAAATTAAGGCGTAAATTAATTTAAGGGGTTTTTTTTCTTTTTAAGTAACTCACCCACCCTCTGACATCCACAATGCCCTAGGCAAAAAGTAAAATTTTTTTTAACTAATATCAGTGATTTATTACTAGTATCAGTAGTTTGGTGTACCACCTCTGCCTTCTCTATTTATTCCTAACCATTCTGAAATTCTTAAACCACTGCTTATTTCTTATTATAAGTAGTTTGTGGTTTTTTTCACATCAGCCTGTGGTTAGGTTTCTGAGAAACTTATCTTTTCAGAGTTTGAAAGAAGTATTGATTTCTTTTCTGCAAGGATGCAGAAGCATTGGTGGCAAGTTCCTTCTTTATGCTGGTTGTAAATGTCCCTGCTTTTTGTTTCAGGTTCTCCTTGATGAACTTTCATCCACTAAATATTGGGTATCCATGCATGTCTCGGACCATAGTGGATTTCATTATCGCCAGTTCTTACTCAATTCCTTGATAGGCAGAACTGTGACTGACAATAACATACTGGTAAATGAACAAAACCCTAACCTTCAGAAGGAGCAGGAGAGTGCAGGGACAGAAGCTGCTTGTGCAGAGGAGCAAAGCGTGGATCTCCCCCGCCGTTTGGAGGAAGAGATGGAGCTCTGCACTGAACTGATTGATAATTACCCAGGGCATGAAACCTTGTGGTGTCATAGGTAAGAGGACTTGGTCGAAAGAGTTTGCTTCTGATTTGTGGATTGTTCTTTGCTTGGTATTTCCAAACAAATTGTTGTTCTGATTTTTAAAAGTACCACTCAACAAAAATTTTTAAGCTACCATGTCTTAAGCCTTTGGAAAATATTCAAGAACATAATCAGAACTATTGCATGGAAAAATTGATTAGGCTTAAGTATCTTGCTGATTGAAATTCTGCTTGTCCCTGTATTTTGTGCAAGAGACACAAGATACTGCTAGGAGCATCCTCACACTTTAAATGTTTAAAGGACAAAAGATGAGCAAAAGGTAGACAGAAGATAGAGTAGCTGCAGAAAACCTGTGCTTTACTAGGTGGGTGCAGGTTCCTGACTAGATAAGAGCAGATTTGCCTAAGTGACATTGAGCCCTTTTCGTGAGCAGTGACAGCAGATTTTGTCTGTGGGGGAATCTGGTGGGATGGCAAATGATTTGAAGCAGTTTAGCAGCAACAGCAGGTTATTTCCGGTGCATGACTTTTTTCTTTTCTTCTTTCTTCTTTCCTTTTCCTTTGAAGAAGGTGTGTGTTCTACCTTCAACAGCACCTAAACAACAAATTTCCTCTTCTGAGTGCAGTGGTATCATCTGCGGACAGCAGTGATGAGACTCTGAATAATTCCCACCACAGTCCTGCAACAAGTCACATGGCTCAAGCTATGGATGTTGATGGTTTGAATGAATCCAGCAGCAAACAAGGTTATACACAAGAAACAAAACGCCTGAAGCGCGCTCCTGTGCAGGACTCTCTTGGTCCAGAAATGGAATACCAGTTCATTGATAAAGTATTATCAACTTGTAGGGATGTGGACCAAGCCAGGTTTGCTACTGCTTATAGGAAATGGTTAGTTAAATTTTTAAGTCAGTGAAGGAAGTGTTTAAAGCTTTCAGGGTTCTTTTCTTAGTGCAATATTCTCTTTTCAGACACAAATGCATGTCTTGGTTGCAAGTGTTAGCCAACCTTGTGTTTCTCTCTCTTTTGATGGTCAGTCCTAAAGTTCAAATTCAGAGTAGAAGTCTGTCACTTTATTAAAAACTGGCATACCTTTTTATTTACCAAATGCAGTTTGTTCCTTAATCTTTTTAAGAAACCACTCTGTCAGCTTCGTACCGTGACATTTTCTTACTTTTTACTTCTGTGTTAACTCTGAATCATTACACTTTTTTAAAAAACAAAAGAGGTAAAAGAAGAAAAGTCTGAAATGCTTGTGAATCAGTGTCTGAAAAAAGGATGAGAGTATCTGTCAGTAACAACTAAACCTGTTTCCAGGGTGTTCCTCTTTACTATGTGGTGTCATGCTAACACCTTATTGGATCCAGACTGTATTCGGTGAGTGCTATTATTTTTGTATTAGGAACCTTTGGTAGAACGCCAGACTGCAGTGTTTCTTTCTCAAGGCTCCAGTAACAATATTGGAGCCATCATGCCTTTTACTGTTTTAACTGGGGTTTTGTTTGCTTGTTAGTTGTCATGTTAGCTTGATAGTTGAAATCCTGACACAAGAAAACGTGACAGAAAATAGTTCAAACACATCTTCACACACTTAGAGCTGTATTTGGAAGTACTTTTCTTAAAACAGACTACTTTCTTTCCTTACTTGGTGTTTATTTATTTTATCTCAACAATCCAGAATTAATCACACTCGATAACGTTTCTGAATGTATTATGTTCACTACAGAATCTCAGCCTCCTCAATCGCACTTTGCTGATTGTACTTAACCAAGACTGTACAAGGCCAATATTTGATGGAGTAAAAACTAAATCTTCTGACTGGTTGTTGAGACTATACAGTTAAAAAAAAGAAAGTGACAGCAGGAGGAAGCTATCTCTTCCCTTTTGTTCTTTGAGCTTCAGTGTTTGGGGTTTTTTTTATCTTCTTTACTCTTCCTTAAGAGCTCTTCTCCAACCATACATCTCTGTTAACATAACTGTAAATTTGAAGGGAATTATAAATTAAATACATTTGTGTATTCTGTCATTTCCTTAGAACTTGTCTGCATAAGGGATTTTTTACACTAGTAGAATTGTACTGATCTAGAGACCTGGGGGAAACATTCTACGGTTGTAGAAGTCTGTACAATGACAACATGGCCTCTTTTAAAATCAGCCTATTCACTGAGGGGACTCAGTTTTCAAGTTAGTGTCCTCATCAGAATTGTGGTATATATCTCCTGGCCAAAATGCCTCTTGACCATGATGAAGTTTCAAGATGCTGTTTCTGTTGCACAGAGAGAGAAACAATGAGGGAGGAAAAACACAGGTAGCCTGCTCAAAAGGTATCATTTCAAATGAAAAGAAAGGCACTTGAAATATGGAATTTCAGCACTTCTAAATAGTTTGAATGGGGTTTACTCTTGCATTTCAGAATGAAAACAGACCATCTGTAGTCTTTGAGAGTGTGTTTGTGACACATTTCAGGCACAGAATAGCTAACAAAGACATTTCTATATGTATACACTGTTACTGTTCTGTTTACGGTACCTAGATAAGATGGATCTAGGCTTGAGCATCTCCGTGTCAAAGTTTTGTCTCAGAGGGCATCCGCACCTGCCTCTCTGTAGCTAGGGATGTTTGGTCATTTGTTTTGAAGTGCTCTGGGATGCTGTCTTGATTGATGGTTGTAGTTGCAGAAGAACATTGTTGTTGTCTGAAGGAGGTGTGGGAATGGCTTGAGAGGATAATTTTGTCATAAGATGTTGCCTCTGTGATAACTAATAAATGGGTAGGTTCAGGTACAAATGGAGTCTGAACTTAAAGAACCTGAGCAAGAACTTTTACCCATCTCAGAGGACCTGATATTCCTTGAGTATGGATGATATATTATGTATGGTAGCATGTGTCAGCTTGATTAACAATATCCCATTAATTAACAGTATCCCATTAATGACTTGTGCGAACCCAGAAGGTGTGAAACCAAGTATTAAGGATCACATTCTTGGTCCTGGGCTACTTAGTAACGTAGTTGTGTGTTGTTTGCCTTGGCAAAAATTACCTATTTGTGAGAAAAATATTAGTAGTAGGAGCAGCCTCAGAAGTGGGAACATGATAAGAAGTATTTCTTGAACTATGGAAAGGAAGAGATGCTCTCTTCTTGGACTGGAATGATTGAGGCTTTTAGAGGAAAATAATAACATTAGAATCTGACTTGAAACCTATTATATACTTCTTCCATACTATAATCTGGAGTCTTAGTTAGCTTTATTAGAGCTGTACTGTGGAAGTTCAGTGCTACTGAATTTGACAATCTTTCCGCCATAAACATTTACACAGATGCTCTGATAATACACATGTAAGTGATGCATACTCATAGGAAGACAAGACTTGGTCCTATGTAACTGAAAAGAGTTGCATTGAATTTTAATACTTGGAAAATGTTCTGAATACTCTGATTAGAGATGGTGCTGATATTTTTATTACTTTTGCAAAACACTGATGGCTGTAGTATAGCTCTTAAGAGTGGATTTTCAAAGTCTGCACCTGATGGAAATACTCCCCACACTTTTTTTTTTTTTTTAAATCCAGTAAGAATAGTTACATTTAGAAATGTTTGCAGACCAGGCTCTGCCACACAGAAAACTGAACAATAACAGTGAAATTGAAACAAATCATGTTTTTTTGCTTTGAAAGAAATGCAAACAATAAGCTGTTAAATTCAAGCTTTATGGTAACAATATAAATTATATGAAAGAAGAAAATAATATCTAAATTCTTCAAGCTGTCAGTGTCCTGAAGCCTCATACATGAAATGATTGAAGAGATACTTGTAACAAGTTTCATTAAGCTCAGAACTGATCTTTGCCACATACCTATCTGGCCATTCGGCAGTATTGCAGAGTCCCATTTGGGTGCTGCTTGAAAAAAAAAGAGAAGTAGCTTCGGTCCATTGGTAGTTAACACATATAAAGGTTACTGAATATGCTTTCTTTAAGTAAAGTGTATCCACTGTTTTGTGTTTTGGAGATCAGAAACTAAAAATGTAGTCAGTGAACATTCTTGAGGAGAAAATGTCCAACAGAAGCTGCAGAATACAAGGCTCTTACTCTCAGAAGTTCCTTCAGATATAAAAACAAACTTTGCACATCTGTAAACATCTTCATGTAATGTTCAGCATCTTTCCTGATTTTGTCATATGCTGTAGTATGTGTCATTTGAATTGATGCAGGCTGTTTTTGCTTTGTAGAAATTTGTACTAGAAACAAAGGGGTTTGAGGAACAAATGTAATTTAAAACTACAGAGATTGGAATAGAAGGAGTTGCATTTTTAAGGGATCGAATTCTGAGCTGCTAAATACATTGACTGTTATTTCAATGACATTTGGTTTGTCTTTTGTGTTACAGTCACTGGAGAAACATGTGCAGCATTAAAGATAACTACAATAACAAACCTGTATGACCTTATTGGAACACATTGCTATAGCTGCACTGATTAATATTTGTTAATCTACTCATGTCTGCATATTTGTGTTTTATTGACTTCCTATATATTTATACAACAAAGTTCATGTGTCATTTAAATAGGGGATAAGCTAAATTGTCGGTTTATGATATTTGATTAATTACCTTATATGTACTTTGCTTTAGGACAAATTAACAAAGTGTAATATAGATAGAAATCTTAGATTTTTGTCTTACAATCAAAATTTCTGGCATTTCCAATTTTGTGTTAGTGCTGCTTAATTAGAATGTATAGCTAGACTTTATGGATGGGGGTGAGGGTTTTTTTCCTAAATAGATAATTAATGAATTTTTAAAACAGTACTGTATAATATTGATGGATAGAAACAAAGAGTTTTGGAAGGGTTTGTCTGCATAGCCAGACTCAACAAGCATACTCTTTCAGAATAACATATAATACAATGAACAAAATGTGACTACCAGAGAATAATTTAAGTTGTGAGTCTTCAGAGATTTAATGATTTAATTTTTGGACAAGGTTTTTTGCTTAGTTGTATTTTACCTTCTGTGAGGAAAGAATGCTGTTTGTTTGGGGTTTTTTTCAGTCTAGTAGGACATGAACCATTGCACTTACAGTGTGGGGGAAAACGCCTACAACTGCTGAATTGTATCTTACAGGGCAATTTTGGAAAAAACAGTGAAGTGAAACATAGATGTGACTTCTAAATGCATCTTTCTCGTATACTCATTTGGTGGCATATTTACAATTAGATCTTACTGTTTTATCAGTGTCAGATACAGAGGAAAGGGTGTAGCTCACCTGTTCTCAAATGCACTTAGCATTCAAAGTACTTTCAAAGGAAGTTCAGTGTCCCTGTCTAAGATAATTTTCCTTCTGTTTTTGCCCATATACTCAGAGGTATGTTTTCTTCTCAACTTCTTCTCTGTTCTTCCAAGCAGCAAAGAAGAATGTAGCAAAGCATTGGTGAGGTGGCCTAATTTTGTGTTTATATAACTCTGACTACCTCCCAAAAAGTACTTTGACTGATGTCCTTAAGTGGAGTTCATCAGGCTCAGTTTTTTCAGAACCTCATGCTAGGCCTATATTCTCTTTCATATGTGAAAAGCAAGAGCTTTTTGAAGCCATCTAGTTTCCCAGGGAGAGTTTGAAGGAGAAAAGATAAAAAGATCATGTACTTAAAGTCGGAAAATCTAGAATTAGCATAACTTTTCATTAGTCTTTTCCACTGAAGAAGCAAAATATTGCTAAAAAATGGAGGAAATATGTGCTTCCAGGGAGTTCATTGTATTACTCTTTCAAATTACAGACCTGACACTTCCTAGTGGCTTTTACTTAGTGTGTAATGTTACTTCTCAGGGCATAGTCTATTGTAGTGAATTAGAGTACATTTTTACTATTTATAATTATTGATTAAAAAAAAAAAAAGAAAGCTAAACATGTAATAACTGGTATTTTATATCTACCCAGTGATTTGCAGTAGAGCTTACCATTTTGTCTGCATTGTATTGTTATTCTCTATCTTAAATTGCTGTTGCAAGCTTGCAGGAAGCTCCTGACAGCTTCAGGATGTCCTCTCTGAGTTCCCTAGTACTATTCAGTAGAATAGTCGGTATCTCAAAGGGGTATGTTGTAATGGTGGAGAAGTATTTAACAGTATCTGTGTTGATTCACCATACATCTTAGATTTAATATTTTTAAATCTTTTGTTAGGACTATGAATGCTAGAACTGCAAAAGCTTTTTTAATAGCTGCCAGACTCTTACGTACAGCAGAGTTATTCTGACAAGCAGAACTCTTAACTGAAGTCTAGTTTATTAAACATCTTTATCTGCACCATCTGGAACGTTCTGTAAGTCCTATTGTACAGAGGTGGGAAGACCCCACAGTGAGGTGCCTGTTTTGTTCACAGGACATTTTCTGAACAGAATATAATTATGATGAAACAAAAAGCTTTTCTTGGATGAGGTACACCTGTATGTTCATTGTGAATAAAGTTATGAAATTGGTACATCATTAATACATTAAGATTTTCTGAATGCTGTGTATAATGAGTAGATAAAGTGACTGGGCTTTTTTCTTAACAGAGTATTTATTACCTGTTATTTAAAAAAGTAATGTAAATGATACAAGGTACTAGATTTTGTTTTTAGAAGGCAAAATATATTTATACCTACTGTGTTTATTCCCTTTTGTAGCAGTTTTTCTTTTTTGAAATGGATGCATTTAAAACTGGGTAGTCATCTTGAAAAGTGCGCTTGGGAATGTCCTCTTTACTTTCATATAATCAAAATAATATATGTCTTAAGTAGTTGTAAGTAGTATTAAGATCCAAGGTAGTGACAGCACTACAATGTTCAAGTGAGCCATTAAACACTAATTTTGTAATACTGTCATGTTCATCAAAATACTATTCTATTTAGGGAAATGCTTATTTTATCAAGATATGTGCAAAAAATATTTAACTCTCACAGCTTTCTTATTAAGGGGATATACAGCTAGTTTTAAACATAATATTTTGCAATATATTTTCTATGAAAAATGCTCAGATGCACAGCTGTGACCATTGTAAATCTTACGTAGGTTTCCAAGATAAATTAGAGAAATGGTAAATTTTGTAGCAGAAAGAATAAAATTATGACAGGACTGTCAGACACTGGAAAGTAATCAGCTAAAGGACCAGTGTTCTACAGGATAGTGAATGTAAAGCATTAAGTGTGTTTTTCACTGGTCTTACTTTGTCACAGGATGAATTCCTGTCAGATGGGGATTGTTTTCTTTCTTTTGTAATCAGTAAAGAGCTTATTTGTGAATAAATTATCTATATTTATTCTCCCACAGTAAGTGTGCATGTATGTTTGAATGAATGGATGGCGGAACTGTATTTATGTCCTGTGAAAACTGCAAAAATCTCCCACATTTGGCTGTTTTTATACAGCACTGGTGATCTGCAACCAGACTCTTCCGTGAAGGATCTAAGTCTGAATCTAGCAGGATCAGTGCCAGTACCAGGCTGTTTGCTGAAAGCAACGAGATCTCTTACTTCCCCTCTCTGTCTTACTCTGCCTAATTTTCATGATACTTGGGCAAATGTGTGCATACACCAAACAAATCATTATTGGTGGTGTAGGAAGTGTTTGAGACTGTGAGAGAGTTTGTAAGGTCTTGCAAGCTAGGAGGACTGGGCAGCACTCAGCCAATGACCTTCCTGGGGGGATACCTTCTAGGAGTCCTCCAGAAAGGAAATGAATAGGCATGTTTTGGATGAAGTGCTTTAGCATCACAGGAGGCTGAGAAAACTATGTCAGACACAAACTAGCAACTTGAATTGGTATTTCAATACAAACAACAACTAGTCTTTTTGGTACTTAATTTTCAATATTTTTGCACGTTCTTTTTATAAAAATAAATCACATCAAAAATATTTCTGGAATTACTCTTTGTTTTGAATGCCTTCTGATTTTGAATTACTGGATTTGAGAGCTTTTCTTAAAGGGATCGATTTTATTGGAAAATGCTAGCACCTTTCCTCTCTCCTCCTAGACAATGTGATTCATTCTAAAATGAGCACCTAAAATCATAGAGCACTACTGAAGGTATTGCTTGTCATCCTAAATGCAAAGTTTAAAAATGCAAGGACATGTTTTACTTATACACTTTTTTTTTTCCTCTTACTAGCTGCTAGGTAGAGGGAGTATGTAAGGAAGCCCTGAAACGATAAGGACAATCTTTTATTTAATTTGGATGTTCATTAAATCAGAAAGCTTAAAGCAAGTAATAAACCCTCCAGTTTATTTTACAGGATCTGGTTATAAGTTTGTTTTTAATCTGGATGCTTTGTTTTTACGTCTGTTAGTGTGAGTGATGAGACTCTCACTGACTTCATTGACATAGGATCAGGCCATGCTGTGGAGGGGGTATTAGCCACTATCTGATAGCCAGGACATATTTAATGTGATCAATTTTAAGTGACTTCTTTGTCTTTAACGAATTGTCATATTAATGGCTTCAGTGAAGAAAAGAACAGTTAGGGTAGTGTATGCTCATCAGCGTTGTGAAAAAGAAGCTGTTAAGGCTGTGGAATGTTTTCATTTTAAAAGGGCAGCTAGAGAAAAATGAAGGGTACTACAGGGTATCAGTAGCTGAGAAAGCTTCCTTGTCCTCTCTCTTTTTTTTTACCCCCTCTATTTTTATCTCCCTTCTCTCCCACCTCTGCCCCCCCTGGCCATTCCCCCTCTTCTCTCCCCTGCCCCTGTGCTTTTTTAAATCTTTTCTAGTGATAGAAGGTTTCATACAATATGCCTGTGTGCAAACTAAGGTAACACTTTAGTTTTGGAAATATTGCATATCAGTATCATACAGATAGATGCCCGAGGTTTATGCAAGATATTTAGGGATGACTGGTAATCTTTTAAGTGGCATGTGATAATTGATGCAATATTGAAGGGGGAAAGTTTTAATAAATAGTGATGGCCTAAGCATTGCTGTTCTCCAGGCATGCTGTCTACATTTATGATCAACAGTAAACTGCACATTTGTCACCTTTCATCTCACAAATCCTTATAACTAGGTAACAGCAAATTTACCTTTTAAAATATATCTACATAATGTTGATTTGAGATGTTCTACAATTATTCGTTGTTATCTAGTACTAGATAATTCTCACCACATCTTTAGTCCATCTTCAGTGGAACCTAACCAAGTATAAATGGTTATAAATCTAGTTTTGCTGTGAAGGGAAGTTGAAATTCCACCATATAAAACATGCATTTTCCTGATGTTTATTTAGAAACATAGAAGGGCATCTTAGCACTACTTTCCTGTTGTGCACACTGAGTTTTACATTGTTTATCTCAAATATTTTTGTATTGCATGTTAATTAACTTTTTTCATATCCTAGTAGTACAAAATTAATTACGAAATAATAAAAGGCACCCTTACAGTTCTAACTATTCTATGCAGATGTCTTCCAAAATTTACAGGTACAATTTTAGTGGTGGTGGTTGGTAAATAGATTTTTTTCACTTATTTATTGGCAGACTTGTTTTTATATGTATTAGTGACAAAATGGACTAAGCACCACTGTAAGTTATTGTATTTCTGTAGAAAATGGAAAATAGTGTAAAATTGTTTTTGTTAAATGTTGACAGTTTATAAATAAACTTGTCATCTCCTAAAAACCCTGTTTTCTGACAACATATTTGTCTCCAGTTTCTTTGTTTTCCAACTGATATCCTTCGTAATTATTGTTAATCACTTTTCAGTGATAAGCTGCCTTTAGCTTGAACTGCACCTTCTTTTGTGAATTACATGATGACAACAGACTTACTGTGGTTCTTTTGAACATCGACAGTTAAGCCTTTTTAAAATGTTTTTTTAGGCCTTTGTTCAAGCTTAGCTTCTGAAAGGATTGAGGTGAACAGCAGCTCTTCTGGATAAGAAATTTCTAGTTGGCACTAGACAGCTGACTGTACTGTCTAGAGTCGCAGAACTTGGGCAGATGATTGATGCTTATGTTTCTGTAACTTTTTTAAGGTTCAGCATGAAATTCTGTGACTTGCCTTTTTTAAAATCTGGAATCAAGTGGAGTAGCTTATTCCAGTTTTTCCAAGTTCCATACAAGTTTTGTGCAGACATAATTGAAGGGAAGACATTTCACAGATCTTAAAAGCCAGTAATTGCCCTCTTATGTTAAAAAAATGTATTTTCTTTGATTATTTTAAAGATAGATGTAGTATGGAAGCATGGTACTTTGATTCCAGTTGACTGCCTTTAGAAGATAAATTTTGCTGTATAAATTTTGTGAGACTACCTGAAGAAGAATCCTCAGGTAAACCGTAATCAGAACTGGATGAAAAGATACTTGAGGTATGCTCATTATTTTTGTAAACTTTCTAATTATGCAAATACTTATGCATTAACAACTGGATCCATAGCATTGATATTTTAGATCTGCAGTTAAGCTTCTGAAGTAGTATACTACTTTATGTATAGGTCTGTGATTTTATGAAAAGTTGTTAATTTTTTGTCAAAACTGACTTACACATTAAGATCTCTTTTATGGACTTGAGTTAATGCTGCAGTAAATTTGCTTCCAGTCCTTGTATATCAGGGCAATCAGTAGCTCTATAAAGAGCTTTCATTCCAGGCTGTTATCCAAATAATTCTGAGATTCGTTTAAATAATGTATTAAGTTAATAAATATTAATAGAATATTGAACTATCAGAGTGTGTGATTGGGGTTGGGGTTTTATTATTTAAGCAGTGGGATATTTTGGTATATTGGGATATTTTAGTATAACATCATATGTAAAAACTCTTTAAGTTAAGTTAGAGAGTTTTCTATTTTATATCTTTTACAGGATGTGACTAGAGTTGTAGGTCCCATAGTTCTCAAGTTCACTTAAGTGTTTCTTGTCTTGTCATCTTGATATCTTGTTCAGATATACATGCAAAGAAGTGAAAAATATCTCTGCATGGTCATTATCTTCTATTTGCACTATGTAATAATTATTTGCTCTCTGATATAGTCCTACAAGTTCTCTAGTTCCAATAAAACTAAATCTTCCCCAGCTACTAATAAGCAAATGAACCTCTAGAACTTCTTTGCTGGCTGCCAGAAGGCAATGGTGGTATTATCTGGTTTTCCAGAAGCCTGGAATATCTGGCTGTTAACTCTGCAGTCTGCTTGGGGTTGCTGTGCGTCTGAAAAGCTAGCTATGAATTCACTACTTCCTTTGTAACAATGCTTGAAGCGCCTTTGAGAACTTCTTTTCTGCACTATCTGGTAAAGACGTAAAATAAGAAAAGTTGAACTGTTATGTCAAGAAGTATCAGTAGAGAGAGGTAAGTTCATGGGGCACAGCGTGAAAAAAAAGCACGACAGAAGCAGTTCGTTTGGCTGAGTCTTCCTACTTCCTACCTGCATGAGCTATGTCTGACATGCAGACATGTTGACAAACTAGGAAAGCAGTTTCTAGGGGAAGGTGGCAGTCTTTGGAGAGCAAGCATTTTTCAAATTTTGAAGTGGAGTGTTCAGAAGAGAAGTGGGAAGTTTTCTATTTAATGTGAGACAGTTTGGGGTTTTTTATCTTTAATATATTCTTAGCTGACATACCTTGTAGTATCAGGGGTTTGGGGTTTTTTGGTGGGTGGGGTTTTTTTTGTTTGGTAGTGGGTTTTTTGGTTTTTTTGTTTGTTTGGTTTTGGTTTTTTGCCAAAGTACCCCTTCCTGGTGTCTTAACGCTGAAAAGATAAAGGGAATAACAAAGACTTTTAGCTAAAAGCTTATATCTTCAAACACATACACGTGTGAAGCAAAGTCACACTATAAGGTATCCCAGTTCTATATAGTGTCACTTCAGGTTAGCATGTCTGTGTATGCATATTTAGCTGTGTGGGAGACAACTGTTTTTACCCAGGGAGATTTAGCAGCACTGCAAATGTCAGTGGAACTGTGAAAATTTAGTAGCCAACGTGGCTTCACTACTGAAGGACAATATGGCTTTTTCTGACGAAAAGGGAAATGGGAATCTTCCACTCCATGCATAACTGGTGTCTTTACAAGGTACTGTCTAACTGTCTTTTGTGAGGGACTGGCCCCTTTTGTACCCCCTGCTGTCTTACTGCTGTCTACCACTACCTCCCCATCCCCACTCCTGCAAATCCTTCACCAGTCTGCACAGCTACACTGGCCCCCTTGTACATCCTGGACCCTCAGGTTTGCATCCGCATCAGTTGCAACTTTCCAGTTTGCCTGTGGTTTCTTAATAACCCATTCATTAGTGTGGCTGATGAGGTCTGGTTTTTGCCTTTGCCTCTGTTAGTTCATCTGTTGGGTTTATGTCTAAGTGTGCTCTTGTTTGTGCCTTCCCCTTTACTTGTTACACCTTTTGGTGTTGGAATACCAGATACCCGTAAGAGAGCAGAGTCTCTCTCCTGTTACATACCCTTGCATAAGCTGGTTTGCCTGCTTTCAGGAAGGCTGAAAACCTTGCTTCACTGTAGTTTTTTTATCCCATGTCAGCTTTATTGTTTCACTTCTGAAGCCTTTTCACTTTCACTGGAAATGTAAAAGCTTTCAAAAAGTCTTAAAATTAATAGATTTATTGGTTCCTACAGTCCCATGAAACACAGCCTATTCAGTTTGGTAGTGCTTGACTTGAATTAAAACAGAAATTTAAATTCAATTCCAGCTGCTCATGAGATTTGAGCAGTAGTTGCAGTTTTCCCTGTAAGACAGGGCAACTGCAAAAACAGACGTAAAACTGAAACTACTGCTTGAATTGAGGAATCAGAGAGGAGAGTGGGTGGCAGAGGTTAGAAGTAGTTTCTAGACTAGAGTTGGATGGACTAGAATGAGGATGGAAAGCGAACAACATGAAATATAAATAGATAAATTCCCTTTCTGTCTTGAAAGGTTTTGGGTTTTCTCCATCAGCAATAGGTCTGCAACAGAGGAAGAGAACATACTAATGAACATATTAATGAAGTGAGTACCACTGGGTTAAAAATAGGGATGCAGACTTAAGTGCGTATTGATACACAGCAGCTCAAAGCTGACTGCACTGAGTCATATTTAGGAACATGAAAATGACCTGGGAAAATGTCAGTTCTTTGCTATCCCTGCTAGCAGAACTAACCACTGCAAACTTACCAGCTTGGTGGTTAAACTATCAGATTATCTGTAGGAAGTAGCACTGTAATAACCTGTTTGATGGCTCTGGACATTAAGGAAAGAGGAGAAGGTGCGTATCTCCATGCCTCTCTGATTAGAGGTTTCCATAAGGGAAGCAGACTTATAAAGCATATTTTTTTTTAAATCTGGAGGGCAGAGAAGGGGGTGAAGAGAAGCCTACTGAATGTACACAGAAAGTAAGATTGACTCATCACCCCAAAGAAGAGTAATCACACGGCACAGGAGACCTGCTTCACCACTGCATGGAACGGGCAGATGGGCCTGCTTGTCAGCCTTTATCAAGCCTGATATGTCCCTTTTGTAAGGGCTAAAAGCTGCTTTAGCTTTTGGGAGTCTGGCTGTGTCAGTGAAGTTGTCTCTTCCTACATCTCCCTGTATGGTAACTGGTTTGCAAGATATTATCATACTTCTTTTTATCTCCATTTTTTTATTTTCTGAATCAGTGAATATGATGGTTTGTTTGTTTGTTTTCTTTAGTGCCAAAGGTTTGATAGGAAGAATAAGGATATATCCCCACTCAGGCTAAGAAGACAACTATGCTTGCAAATGATACATAAATTAACATTAACATACAGTTAATATGCTAAGCAGGGAAAGGAAACAGCTCTTTGGCCTTCTAGCTGTTGATCTTCAGAGTGCCATCATTCAATAGTTAGTGTTTTGATAATCAACACTGATCAACCTTGCTGTGGCTGGCATCTCTGTCCTCAGGGAATGCACAGTCTCTTTACTTCATATTAGAATGAATGGGATTTCAATATTGATATTTCATACATAGGAGTTGATATTTTAATAGTAAGTTTAATAATGGGTTTAACAGTAAGTTTAATTGACAAGTTCAATAATAAATGTTTGATAATAATTAATGAAGTTTAATAATTGAAAACAAGTTAAAACAATAGTGGTAAATAATAATAATAAATGATGATAACAGTGGAAAGGAAAAAATCTCAAATAAGTGATACACAGTTCAACTGCTCACCACCTGCTGACTGATGCCAGACTCCCTTTCCTGAACCCGGATCGTCCCCCCTTCCTGGTAACTTTTCCAGTTTATATAGTGGGCATGACGTTCTGTGGTGTGGAATATTCTTCTGGCCAGTTCGGATCAACTGTCCTGGCTATGCTCTTCCCAGGTTTTTTTCTGTACCTTCTCAGTGACAGAGCATGGGGCACAAAAAAATGCTATCAACAGTATTCTCATTCTGAATCCAAAGCACAGCACTGCACTAGCTACTGAGAAGAAATTAACTGTATCCCAGCTGAAACCAGGACATTGCCTCAGCCCCCTCACCAGCGTGGCAGTACAGGAACCAGAAAAGGCCTTGGTGCTGTGCAGACACTGCTGAGCAATAAGAAAAACACCCCTGTATTATCAAGTTCGTTTTTGGCACAAATCAAGCAAATCAAACACAGCCTCCAGTCACTAATTTACCAGATCTGTTGAAGCTCAGCAACTGCAGGATCGAGATGTTGAGATTTCCTGATGGGACACTTTAATTCTTTTTCCACAACCGTTTCATATGTTCTTTTGAAGTCCGCAGAGAAGGCACTAGCAGATTTTACTTTACATTTTCAGTGGGAGAGCATACCCAGAGTATTAGTGCCACTGTTCCTCTGAGAAGAATCAATGCGATCACTTGTTGTTATGATCTGTTTATAGACTAATTCGGGCACAGCAATTGTAGAGCAGAACTAGTTGCAAGTATAACCTCTCCAAACATGCATCATGCAGACGCTGTCTCCTCTGCACGGACTGTTCCACTTTACAGATTCTTCCCACTAAGCACAAACAGCCCATGTGGAGCAGTGGGAGGTTTCATCTCCCATACGTTCCTTAATTTGCTCACAGACACAAGGCAGAGTAAAACGATCCACAGTGAAGAGGCATCCAGTCCACCTGGAGAGCAGCAGCAGCACTGCCTGATCTGCTTGCTGCTTTACAAACTGTGTCTTGGGTGCTGAAATGGAAGCATCCCAGCTCTGTCAAATTGAAGGGATTTTTATTCTATTTGCAAAGCTTTTGTATCTGGAGAGGACCTTTCAGTTGTACAACCACAAACTGTACTCAGGTCACATCCTCTCTCCGTAAACTCCTACATCTGCAGGTACTGTGAATATTGTTATCTCCAGGCTCATCCGTTCATTGTGATCTCTCTGTGTGAGGTCGTTCTTTCTAACTAAAAACAAGCAGGAGAAGTAGAATCTGCTACTAACCCCATCTCTGTGGACCCCTGAAAGCCCATGGCATTTGTCTATAAGCTCTATTGTACACCTGGCCAGAGCAATTCAAAGAAAATCAGTATCACCAAAAGAAGACATTACATGGGCCTGCTCTGTCCCATCAGGACTTTCAAGATCTGCAACTGACCTCTTGAGGTGTCAGATGAATTTCAGTCTTTGAGCTCAGAGTAGAGCTGGACATCACATCTCCACCTTCCACAGTATCACTAATACATTGTCTTATCTCTTACACAGTCTTTCCTTCTTCAAGGAAACTTGGCTTTAGGAAAAAAGAGAACAGGCAAGTCAGTGTCTCTACAGATTTTTGAGGTTTATTCAATATTGCAGGTGCACACTGAATTTTAGCTTCCACAAGTCCAGGCTCAACCTAACACAAGTTCAGCATGATCCAAAGCTCCTTTTCAAACCACAGTCCCCTTCTGATTCTGCCAGTCAGTGAAATCTTTCATATATGATGTTTTGAGCTCCTTGCCCAATTACACAACTGGGCTGGGCTGAATGGGGAACGGGGTAAATGCCCAGGGGGTTTTCAAAGACAAAGCAAGAAATCTAAGATCCTCTGGACCAGGGACAGTTCTGCCATTGGGGCTGAGTCAGAGGACCTCAGGGCTCTGTGGTGGCTTTGGCAGCTTGTCCATTTTGCCAAGAGACCCCCTGGTAGCTCCTGAGGAGGAGTTGGCACTGAGTGTGGTGACGGTGCCCAGAACCCATAGAGCAAGGAAGTAGGAATGAAGACTGTGGCTTGTTGGCCAGGTTATGTGGCTCTGTTGGCTGTGACATCACAGAGGACGGGTCACAATGGGAGCCATCTCTAAGGACAACACCGGGCATCCCCAGTGCAGTTGGACTTGGGCGATTGGTGAGTGTGCATGCAGGGGTAAGTCTGGAAAGGATGGGAGATGGGACAGATTCCCAGGGGGCTTTCCAATCCTGAGTTAGAGCCAAACCCCTCAGAGCAGGGCAAGGTTCTGCCATTGGGGCTGGGGACAGAGAAGCTCAGGGCTCACAGTGGTGGCAGTGCCCAGAGAGGGTTTGGGGATGTGCCGAGTGCCCCTGACTCCATCGGATGCTGCAGCTTGGCAGGGATGGGGCCTCTGGACACTATTCAGGTGTCTCTAACCTTTTCAGAGGACACAGCCCAGCCAGGGATGACACTGTCAGGGTTCCTTTGGCTGCCCATTTTGTCAGAAGAGCCCTGGGGAGCTTCAGCCCGGTGACTTTGGCATCCTTGGGATGATGATACCAAGAAACAGCTGAGCCTAGGGGTTGGGGATGAAGGCTGGGGACTTGTTGGCTGAGTGATGCAGCTCTGGTGGCTGTGACATCATAGAGGACAGGTCACAATGGGAACTGTCCCAAAGGACACCACTAGGCAGCTCCTGCCCCACTCCCCCAGTCTCTTACTCCTTCTCACCCAGACCTGCTGAGTAAACTTTTCTCCCACCTCTCACAGGCCATGGATTCAGCAATTGTCCTCTTCCTGACTGTGCTGGCCCTTCTCCCTGAGCAGGCACATGATCACCAGATCGATGTGGTCACAGCCCAGCAGATGAAGGAGCATGAAGAATTTTTGCATCATGAGATGATGCGGCTGTGGCAGGATGTTGAGCAGATCAGTCCCCTGGAAAAAGCCCTACTCCTTTTCCTGTTGCAGCACTGGCTCTTTTGGGCTGTTGCAGTAGCTGAGCTCACTGTGCTCTCCTGGCTGACCTGGCAAAGGAAGGTTGCCTCTCACAGCTGCCGTGAGCAAGACAGCTCCAGCAGTGAGGAGCAGGAGGAAGACAAGGATGAGGAGGAAGAAAACCTCAATGAAGCACACAGATTTTTGCTCAGGCCCACCCTATCACCAATGCTGGAAGTGTCTGACATGTGCAAGAATCTGAAGCATCTTGTCCATGATCTCCTGTTTATCAGCCGAGAGTTTTCCCAGAGAACTTCCATGCCAGAGATTTACCCAGCCACTGGGATGGACAGCTCTTTTGAATCCTGGAGTATCAGCCTCCAGAATCGAATCTTCTACCAGCTACTTGTGGTCCTGCGGCCACCCTGTGGGCACTCTTTCATCCTGGAGCAGGTAACCATGGGGCAGCAGCCAGACAGTTGCTCTGATATCCATGTGGAGCTGCAGTGCTTGTGCTCGAGTGAGCATGGGATAGAATATAACTTGTGTTTTCTCCATCCCACTGACAAACAGCTACCACAGGATCAAAGGTCACCTCTGCTATGCACCCTCTGCACAGAGTCCTACTTAAATGCGGAGAAAACAGCCCACTGGGCACAGAATTTGCTGGAAGCAGCTTGGTGGCATTTGCCTCAGTGGCCCCACCAGCATCTATGGGTGCTGCACTCCTCCAGGACCTGCAGGTTCCTCGTGATCAGCCCCTCTGAGAGGCAAACCTGCACTGAGATGTATTTTGTAGTGCAGCAGGGCAACCCAGGCAATTACCTGGTCCTGGAGTAGGCAGTGGCCAGCTTTCCCACTGTGTCGTTTTCAGCTACTCTGTAGAGTCGTTTTGGGGGTGCATCTACTGCACATACTCACCATACAGCCACTTGCTCAAACCCCTTCCCTTACCTGTCACCCTTGTGGAATGGGGATGAGACTCCAAAGTAAAACTTTAGATAGGTTTAATAGTAATAAGTTTAGTAATAAGTTTCATAATATTAGGAATAAGTAGAATGTTCTCACAAAGTGTGTGGTAGTCACAGTTAGCTTAGTTAGTAGGGGATAGAAGAGTTTTTAGTTGTGCAGTTACCCAGTATAAGATAGGCAGCAAAGGATAAATATGCAGTAACCTCCATTTTGAAAATGTTGGGGACTCTCAAAGCCCCTAATGAGCATGTAACGGGGCACATGCAGTCAGGAAGTCTGTAACCCCGGAGTATCTCAGCCTTTGGAGAAACGGGGACGGACCTGAATTTCAGACAAAGGGGATAAAGGAGGCTGTGACTTCCATCAAGGTGAGAGACCTCATTGGGGATTGTCCAGTGAAGTCTCCCTTTTATTCGAATAAAAGTTTGACTTTAGCTCCTTTGTCTCTTGGCTATCTTTGAGGCTCTTAATAACTGCATTATTTTTTGGAATAAAACCGAAGTAAAATACAACTATAGTCGTAATTAATAATAAAGAAGATAATAAAAATGGAAAGGAAAAACCCCATACAAATACAAATAGAAACCCCATACAAATATAATTGCTCACCACCTGCTGACTGATACCAGACCCCCCTTCCTGAACTGAGATCAGTTATATGTGAACATACCCATCTATGTACTTTGATCAGGGATGAAAGTTCCTCAGCAAAGCAATCAAAGATTCTATTTCTCTAGCAAAAGCTGTAAGGCTGCCTTTCACCTTAACTCAGTTCATATCCTAATGCCAGAACCTTTCTCAACTGACTGTCCACTGACACTCTTCAATTGCTTGCACTGCCACTCTTTTCACCTCTCCAAACGACAGTCATTCTTAAACTTGACCCAGCAATCTTACTTGGCAAGGAAAAAGGATGTTAGTGCATGGAATACATCTTCCTTCAAGTCCACTGGACTTTGCATCTCATTTGTTGCTATGATTTACTATATAGTGACTAACTTTTGTGTGTAGCTCCCCACTAAGTGAGCTTTTCCAAATGGAGGGTGTAAAAGGATCTTTCTATACTGAGCATAACAGACATATCTGAGCTTGATCTAAACAAGCCGCCCCCTGGGCTAATTTATTTTGACAAGGAGGATGCTCCATTTTCATTATATTACTATGCTTCATCACCTGAAGAACCAGACTTCAGATATATTAATAGCTCTTATTACTTAAATAAAAGTGTAAACAAAAGTCTAGATTGACCATTGTTTTCATTTCATCTGTTCATGTTGTGTTTTCAGAGAACATGAAGGTTATTTCAATTTTTCATGAAGCTTTATTATCCAATTCTATTCATCATTAAACCCCAGAAATATCCCTGACCTCTATGGCAGCAGCTCTTGTGTTGGCTTTGCTAAATCTTGTTTATTTCAATTGCTTCATATTCCAGTAAAAATTCTTGAATTTTTTATTCTTATATTTGCTCCTGTCGTCTGAACGCAGGCCACTACCTGGATGATTTTCTTACTGATTTGAAGTAAGTTAGGTTGGGTTGGGATTTTGCTTTGGTTTTTTATATATTCCCTAAGCTTTGGACAAGACACTGAGTCCCCTCAGACTTATATTACATTTCTCCAGCATTCTCATCAGCAAGGTATGGCAAGTTAGGAGACTGACACACGAAAAGCCATCACATGCAATTAGTGGACATTTGAAAATTAAAAAAAAAAAAAATAGTTTCACTGGTACTTCTCTTTCGACCAGTGTTTAAAGGAGCACTTCCAGTCCTACCAGGCGCTGTGGTGAGGCTCAAGGTCTAAAGAGTTGGAATGTGCTCAAACAGGAGGTGTGATATAATATGATACATTTTTTGCATGGGATAGCTACCCATGTGACATCTAAGTGCTTCAAAGAACAAATAGTAAAAGACCACACTTGATATCTGTCACAAGCTTTGCCTGGAAAAAAAAATTGCAGCACATTCTGAAAATCCCCATGTACAAGTGATCTACTGGATTCAGTGGATTGCTAGCGGGAGGGAATGTGTACTTGTGAGGATCCTTCACTGGTAATATCTCCTTTTGCTCTGTCTTGGACTCTTTGGGGTTAACAGTGGAAGTGCCCCATCTGAGGTTCTTTCCACTTGCTGAAATCCAAAGCCATGATGGACTGTAAGTAATTAATTTAAAACCTGAAATTACAGGCAGGAGGCTCTGTGTCCTGGTTCTGGCCATGAGAGAGTTGATTTTTGCAGTATCCAGGAGGGGCATGACCAGGACCCAGGGGTTATCCTATACCACCTCATGCTATAAGCAGGGGGCAGGAGGAAAGGGGCCCTTCCAGCTGGGTGGCAGGAACTGAGAGGCCAGGGTCTATGTTGTGTTTGGCCTGGGGAGCACTCACTTGTGAATCACTCGCCTCTCTTGCACAATCTGTTATTAACGGTGTTGCTGTTATTGTTTGTTTCATTGCTGTTTCCAGTAAATTGTATTTCAACCTGTGATCTTTTGTGCCTCCAGTTCTCCACTCCAGCCACCTGCAGGGAGAGGGGGAGATGGAGTGAGCGACGTGTGCATAGTTTGGAATGTTTCAGTGGGAACACTAAATTGGGGAATACCATTCCTAAACCACAACACTATAGATTAAAAAACTGGACCCGAGCCTAATTCTAGCTTGGTTTTGCCAAGCAGTTGGTCTGATGCCATGACTGATTTCTATGGCACTGCATGCAGTTCCAGAAGTGCCTGACTCCAGGAACAAGCCCACCAGTGAGGGCACCATTTGGCTTGTTGCTGAAATGACAAAAAATCCCCTTCTGAAAAAAAATCTAGTCACTTCAATAATTAGAGTTACTCGGGTTTTTTCACGTTCTGTAGAGCAAGCTACAGTCCCTACTGTCCCTGCTCCCTGTAAGCATCTTTGACAAGGGCCACCTACCTCACCAACAGATGGAACAGGCACTAACCTTGCCAAATCTTATGCTTCTTTCAGTCTTCCAAACCACATGCCACTGTTGCCATCTCCAAATCAGGCTTTAAACTTGCTTACATCCTTCTGTCTGAGACAGCTCTGAAACTGCTCTATAATGGAAAGATGAACTGTAGATGAAGCAAAATCACACAGTCCAGTATGTCTCTTTTAACGTGTTCCCCCTATGAAGATGAATCAGGATTTGTTGAATATTTGGTACACGGTCCTCCTGGCAAATAAATACTTCAAGGCATAACTAATGATACACTGTCCTCTCAGATTAGAAAAGGGACAGCCTGTTTTTACAGGCTGTACGTGGTCAGGATACAATAATTGCAACCCAAGAGAAGTGAAGATTTCTATTCTAAGGGATACCTGCTCCAAAATTTGGCAATGAAGTGATGGAAATCATCAAAAAAGATTTGCAGAACTCTCCATTAAACTTTCTGGGAGTAATGACTGATGTTTGAAATAGTACAAGAAGACTTTAATTTGTGTTGGATTTCAATTCATTAGAAACTATCTTGCTTGCGTGTCATAAGATTGGATGCAGGCACAGTGAAATTTTATATGCTTATTATATGGGAAGTCAGAATGATTGACAAAACTGGTGACTTTTGCACTTGAAAAATATAGATCTGACTCCATGCTTCTGACTTAGCTGTTTCAGACCAAACTAGTAAAGAAGAATCACAGGATCACAGAATATCCCAAATTGGAAGGAACCCACAAGGGCCATCGAGTCCAACCCTTAGCCCTGCACAGGACCATTCCCAAGAATCACACCATGTGCCTGAGTGTATTGTCCAAATGCTTCTTGAACTCTGTCAGTCTTGGTGCTGTGATCACTTCTCTGGGAAACCTGTTCCACTGCCCAACCATCCTCTGGGTGAAAAACCTTAAAAGTCCAACCTAGACCTCCCCTGACACAACTTCAGGCTGTTCTCTCAGGTTCTGGTCACCACAGAAAGGAGATCAGGTCCTGCCCCTCCTCTTCCCCTCACAAGGAAGTTGTGGACTGCAATGAGATCTCCCCTCAGTCTCCTCCAGGATGAACATACCAAGTGACCTCAGCCACTCCTCATAAGGCTTCCCTTCAAGGCCCTTCACCATCTTCATTGCCCTCCTTCGGACACTCTCTAAGAACTTAGAATCTTTCTTATACTGTGGCACCCAAAACTGCACACAATATTCAAGATGAGGCTGCCCCAGTGAAGAGCAGAGTGGGACAATCATCTCCCTCAGCCAAAGCTTTGCCTGATGCCCGCCAGGACAGGTTGGTCCTCCTGGCTGCCAGGGCACTGCTGACTCATATTCAACTTGCCGCTAAGCAGGACCACCAGGTCCCTTTCCCAGCACTGCTTTCCAGCATCTCATTCCCCACCTGTAGGTACATCTGGGGTTGCCCCATCCCGGGTGCAGAATCAACACTTTCTCTTGTTGAACTTCCTGTGGTTGGTGATTGCCCAGTCCTCTAATTTGATAAGATGGTTGAGTCTGGAAGATTTTATTCATAAAAAAGTTCAGTGATCCAGTATCAGAATTTGAAAACATTTCTATTTCTGAAACCCACCTAATTCAGTACTAACAAGCACATCTGAAACAGCCTCTCTTCTAGTAACAGGTAATGCACACACCACTAGAGTCAGAGATTAATGCTTTTTGACATAAGAAAGCTGTAATCCCAAGGTTTCAGATTGTAAAAAGCATTCAGTTCTGTCTCTCATGGGTCTTGAGCTATCTGACCTTAAAAATGTCAAGATTGAACTGGTTTTTTCAGCCTGCAAGAGCTGTTTTGCCTTTGGCCCAGGGCTGAAAATAACAAGTCACACACACCTAGATCATTGCAAGTCCAATTCCTGAAAACACATACAAGATTAGTAGACTACCGTAGGAAAAAAAGTGTCTGAACTGCCACAGCCAAGGCTTTTATCTAGGCTGATGGGTATATAAATAGAGGCAGAATGTAGACGTGCTGAATCCAATTAATGTACTCTGCAGAGCATAGTGGTTTTTTTTTCCTGAAAAGAGAAAGCTTCAGTAAAACTTCTTTGCCTTTGAAACATCCAGGCCCAGCTAATGAGATGTCCATATGAAACCGGGGCCAGGTCCTTCCCTGAGAGAGATACTTTGCTGATGCTCACACAGCAGCTTGAGCCAAATGACCCACATGGGAAGAAAGGCCTGTTTACATGTTTCTCTGAGGTATGTATGTTGCCAGGGGTGTGCCAAGCCTCAAAAGCTACACATGGAGTGATACAAATACTTGTCTTTAAATTGAAATACAGGGGGAGAAAAAAACCCTATATAAATGAAAAAGTTGGTTCAGTGTAAATAGAACTTTTTATTGAGCAAGTGTGTCTGAATATGCCAGAAGGTGGCTGATAGATGTTTGTTACAGATTACCACAGCAACCTAAAAAACTGCCACCCTCACAAGGTTATAATTTAATATCCAGCAGACTGTATTAATTCATCTGTAGCAGTACTTAATTTTATATACGTTACAGACTAGTCTTGGTGCTTCTCATGCTAGTTTTTCAGTAGATTTTAATTTAACATATTTAAAACTGACTAAGTAATGATGATCAGGTTGAAAACAAGTAAGAACCTGAAGGTCAATGCTTAATGCAGGATTAGCAACATTAATACCGTTGCATTAGCAGCAGCATCTCTTCAGATTCACAGACAACTTATGTGCTAGAAGACCTGTCTTCATGAGCTGTGAAACAAATGAGGTAAAGTGGAATTCTGAGAGAAAAATGCAATTAGGACATGGAACTTTTCTTGGATATAATCTAGGAGTCATTGAGACTGCTTTTGATAGTCTTTTGAAATAGTAAGACTGTAACAGAATAAAGTAAGTCGGGAGGGACCTCTAGAGGTCATCTGGGCAAACCTCCCTCAATGCAGGGTAAATTTAGACCACATTCAGGCCTAACTGCATTATTTTGAGAGGGAGATCAGGGAGAAGGAACTTAATTACAAGTAAAGAGTTTTATCTAATGTAACTCTCCAAGAATCAATAGTTTTGAAATCTGTCATGCATGTTCTATACACCATAAGTTCTGGTAACCTAGGGCCAAATCAGTGCCATATACACAGGCCACAGAAAAGAAGAAGAGAACAGAAATCTCCTCTGGGTTTTCTTGTTTTTGCTACAAATGTTATCAGGTTGGAAGATTTTTCCAGGATACTATAGAAAAACTTTGATGCATAGAAACTATTAGCACAGGAGGGAAAGAAGTGAAGTATTGCAATGTATCAATGACAGAGGAATGGATTTTGGCAGCAGCTGTCTAAGGAATAAATCACTTGTGCTTTCTTCAGTTCTTCCTTCTTTTCAATGTTTTTTTCATACTCTCATTTTCAAAGTCTTCATTTGGACAGTACTGTGGCATTTCGGCTAGGATTTAAAGGTGCAGCTGTGCACACAGAGTGGCTGAACCATATAATAATAGGGTAATAGGTGTTACCCTATAATCAAGAACTAAAAAGTGTCTTTTCACTGGAAAGGGAAAAACAGAATTATATTCCAAACTAACACCAAGTTATCATAGTAATTAGTTAGAAGCCTTTATATGTTGAATACTTACGAGAGTTTGCAGTGGGGTTTGCCTAAACACTTCACAGATGTTTTTCAGGGTATCTGAAGAGATAAATTCACAATACTGTCAAAATGTAACAATTTAGGTTGCCAGTACTATAGTTTTGCATTGGTTGTTAGGCATTTTAAAGTCCTCTACCTTTTTTTTTTTTTTAATGAAAAACTGATTAGATACCAATCTGTCTGTGATAAAAAGAAAAGTGTATTTCTTCTGATAGTTTATTTTGGTTTTGACTGTCCAGCCATATTGTTTTAAATACCACAAAATGCAAGACACTATCTTGAGGAATTTAGGGTTTCATTTGCATGTGTGGAATCACTGTGGCAGTGACACACAGGGAGCAGCAGCCTGGAGAAGATACAAGATACAATAGATGTTACAGCCTGGGCTGTAGATGCGAATTAAGGTCTAACGCTGCGTTTGTATATGTGAACATGTGTTTGTATATATGGGAGTAAGTGGGGGAAAAGGGCACTGGTAAGCCCTTTATTGCGCGGCAGTAAATCTCCCTGGAGGTCGTGCACGATGAGGGGCCGCAGGGAGCAGAGGCTGCACGGGCTCCCGCAACCCGCCTGGCAATCCCGAGGCTGCGCCCTCTCCCGCCGGGCCGCAGGGAGGGAGGAGGGAGGCGGGAGCGGCGCGGGCGGGCCCGCTGACGCGGCAGGGCGGTGCGGCGGGAGGAGCCGGCCCGGGCGGTGCTGGCGGCGGCGGCCGGAGGAGGAGGAGGAGGAAGATGGTGGCCGCGGGAGGAGCGGCCGGCTGCCGGGCTTTCCGCCCTGCGCTGCGCGGCCGCCCCCACCGGAGCCGCCCTGCCTGCTGAGGAGGCGGCGCGGACCCGCTCCAGGTGCGGAGGGGACGCGGCCGGGAGGGGGGTCCGGGAGCGGGTCCGGCCGTGTCTCTCCCGCGGCGCTGGGTGTCGGGGAGGCAGCGGGCCCGGAGGTGGGTGCCCAGCCCTGTCCGCCTGGCGGCCCCTCTCGGCGGCGGGGGTTGCGGCGCTGCGGCGTTCCCTGTCCCCTGCCTGGGCGTGCGGCATCCCCGGGCGAGCGGGGCAGCGCTGCACCTGCCCCGGGCTACGGGAGCGGCGCCAGCGCGGCCATGAGCGCCTCCATCCCAGTCTCCGGCGTACTCTCCCTCGTTTTATCCTTTCCATCATTTTACGTGGGATGTGCGTACCCCAATGCCCAATGCACTGGTTTGCTTTTTTTTTTTCAGTCTGTTGCCCCCCCCCCCCCCCCCCCCCCCCCTCCCCGCACCTTTTCTATGGTGAAAAGATAAAGGATAAATGAAGGGGGGAACGTGGGGATTTTGCATCCGCCGATCGATGGTCGCCGTCGCAGCAGGACGGTCGCAGCATCCCTTTCCGCCGAGAGATGCTGCCAGGATTGGCCTCGTCCCTATTTGCAGCAGGGAACCTAGCGGGGCCTGGATCTCCCCATCCTCACCGTGGGGCGTGCTCTCCATCCCTGGGCTGAGGGGGAGGTGACATCTGCTACCATCACGTTCTGGTTTCAGAAAAGGGAAGGCGTCTTGATCTTTTCTTCCCGGAAAAGCAGTTTGATAACAATGGTTACCTGAATCACAGTCGTGGTCGGTGCAGCCGAATGTGCTACATCTGCTCTCTGTAAGGATCAGTGTTAAGAGAAGCAGTTTACCAAGACTTGTTTTATTGCCATCATAAACCCACCTTTTAAGAGAGATGGAACCATGGGCCTAGGCTGGAAAACTGCAACATCCCTTTTGCTTTCCCCTGTTGTAGATTTTTGGACTGTGCAATTGCAGTTTGCTTTAGAGAGTGCATTGCACGGCTGGCTGTTTTCATAGCTGCTGAGGAACTAGAAGCCAGAGGTGTTTGCCTGACTCTGCATATATTAAGAGTGAGCTAATGTGGGTGTAGGGCAGATCAGCCATGTAGCATTTTTCTTGTCTTTGATGTGCGTCGTGTTACACCAGCTGATAAGAGGACACCCAGGTGGCTGCAGGTTTGTGTCTCTTCTGCAGCCATGGCCCATGGGGTCCTGACCAACTTGCCCTTGCAAAATATCCCACTCACAGTACTCCAGGTTCTGCTGCATTGCTGTTAAATCTGGACCAGCTGCACCTGCCTTTGCAGCCCATGTCAAAAACAAGCACGTGATGCCTGTGCTTCCCGAACACTGATGGTGAATGTGTTTATTCTCCTGTGTGGTATCAAACCAAAAGTGAGGTGTATGTTTACCTTTTTCTCTAATGCTGTGGGGAGAAGGGGCAGGGAAGACTGCCCAGAAGTGCGGTTCAGAAGTGAAGGAAAACAGTTATTGCTGAATTATGGGCATTTGTGCATATTTATACTGAAAAATGAAGTGTTCAGTGAGTGATAATGGAATATCACAGGAAACTGCAAAAACAGTACATTTAGTGTTTTAATGTACCTTGGGTGGATGTTGTGGGTGTATAATGAGTGAAATGTAAACCTGAGTGAAAGATATCTTGCCTTTCTGAGATTGAGATATCTATGAGCTTTTAGGCCAAAAAGATTTCTACAAAATTAATGGTGGCTCAAGTTTGGCTGTGTACTATGAATGATGTAATTCATTGGTCTAGGTTTTCTTGGACATTTCTGATTGTAGCTTGAAAGATACTTTTATCTTATGCTAATGCGTTATCCTTGCTTAAAATAGCAAATTTTCTGGCTACTATGCTGTCTTTTAACAGATGGAAAGCCAGCCTTTTGGAAGGCTATCAAAATAAAGGTAATCACAGATTAGACCTTTAGTTACAAAATGTAAGAATGCTGTGAAGGGCATTTGATATATCTAGGTAGACAGAAAAGATAGTTTTGGTGTGTGAAGAGGGAGAAATGCCAAAGCTTTTTAGTATATCCCTTTTTGGTTACTTAATATAAAATCCTTTTCACAATTTCTTAAACTGTTAATTTAATTCTCAATCCTTTGTTTATGATAACTTTTCAATTCCTTACATGTTTGGAAGAGTATAAATGCATTCCCATTTTTATAACTTATTAGAACTGCCTTCATGTATTTAAAACATAGGAGCTAATGCTTTAGAAGAGATTTTGTCATGCTGGATGTGGTGCCATGGTGGATACTAAAGGTGAAAATCTTGTAGTCCATCATCTTTTGGGGCAGGGAAAGTGGGTGTGGATTTTTGAAGGTATGAACATCGTGATCTGAACATTTTGTTTGCTCTATATGGATGTAAGTACTCTGTAATCTTTTGAATTCAGGGACTATTAATTTTAAGGCTAAAGTTTGTGTTATCTAAATAGCAACCCTAACCAGAAACCTGCATTCTTTGCATATGAGATTTGAATGGGTTTTAATTGGACCAGGAGTTGGCTTCTGACTTCTTTTATACCACAGTCATATGCAATGCCTGCATTCTTTAGCTTAAGAAGCCTTCAATATGAGGATTATGTGTGTCTTTGAAATGTAGTTAGCATTTCTTTTTATAAGCAGTGCTTAATGGTACTAGAGCTGGCATAAAAGTCATGAGGGTACAAAGAAATGGAATCTCTCCTGTTGAGCTGCTTGTTTTGTATTTTTAACAGGCCAGTGTGGGTAGTCTCTTGCAGTGGTTTTAAATTGTTTGGCTTTGTGTCAGTGTGTGGTATTGTTTATGGCAAACAAAATCAGGAAAAACTAATCCAAAATACAGAAAAGATGACTAGGAAAATACACACCATGTTGGTTCTGTGATATTGCAACATGTATGTGAGTTCAGGGTTAATATCCAAAACTAATGCTCATGTTAAAAAAAAAAAATTATAAACTTCATAGTCTTCACAAAGACAAAATGAAGGAAAAATCAAGCAGAAGGCTAAAACTTTTCACTCGCATCTCATGGCCTAGATACTTCAGACCAGATTCAGCATTTTTTCCTTTGGCATGCGCGTTGTCTGTTATTGATCATAGCTGCTCCGGATTTACATGAGATTGTGAGAATCATACCTTTTCTCTTATGCTCAAAGATAGAGATAATTAAAAGATATTAGAGCTGTTTCAGATAGTTTAATACATGTCATCTATAGGCAATGCAGCTTGATTAGTTAAAGCTTATATTTGTACGAGATCCTAGTACCATAGATTTAAGTGAAGCCATAATGTGCCAGTAATACATTTTTAAATGTGTTTTTCTGGTTTCATAGAAGGTGAAGATTCCTGCTTAATGAGAGAGCTAGCACACAACCCACTGAGGCTCTTATATGTCTGATAGATGGCCTGTAATACATATTGCATCGAGGTTAAAAGTTTCTGAAAAAGAGATTGATTGGTTTTGCTTCATAGTAATGATTGATTTGATAAATCATCTACTAAGAGCAGTGTGATAGTATTTTGCTGTTTCTGCTGCATGCATTGGTGTTCTTCCGAAAGGGCTTTGTGTTTATTGCTTTACTGAAGGGGCCTAGGGAAACATCTTTATTGGATGCTTTCACGTATGCAGGCACATGATGATAATGCCTGTCCTAATTCTGAAGAAATAAATCCAGGAGCAGCATAATGGGTACACAACAGATGTGGATGACAGAGGACTTAGCTTAAGGTATTCTAGGACCATAACTACATGTTTGTCCACTAGACCTCTTTCTGCTGGAGACAGTCCATCTTGACAAGAGAGGAGGAATGGAAGTGCAGTTCTGTTTCTAAGGAGATCTGTTTCTATGGAGATGCTGCTAGGCAAGTGGCATCTCACCTGGTCCATTGTGTTTCCTGTGGTGTTTTCTGTCTAACTGCAAATACTTTTCAGGAGAAGTTTCCATCATCCAATAAGCCTCTGTAAGTAACTGTCTGTGGATAAGCAGTGGGGTTTTGTACATCGTCAAGGAAACTAGTGAGGGAAATGTATTAGTAGTATTTAAAACAATAAATAGCCTAGGTGAGGTAAACCACATTGGGAGCTTCTGTTTTTCCCATTGCCTAGTGAAAGGAGATGTTCTCTGATGTTTAGCCAATTAAAACGAAACCTGTTCTTAGACTATATATTGACTCCCTCAAATCTTGCTCATAAGCCAATATTTAAGCATTATTTAGTTCTTTCTTTCTCATGAGCCCTTCTGTAAAAATTACTTTCCTTTAGAAGATGACCACCTTGTCACCCATTTAAGAAAAATGTGAGTGTAGGGAGTGAGAGACTTCATTAAAAGTCTGAGTTAATGTGACAGCTGAGCAGCACACCTGTGGAATTTTGACTGAATCCTTTTAGTGGTAGTTTCTTTTTTCAACTAATTAAACTCTTCTGTTCCTCTGTGGCACTCTTTTTGTGCATCAGGAGCATCTCTACTGAATTTAGTTTTCAAACTTTCAACTCTAAAAGATGAGCACAGGTCAGGAAAACACCAGCACAGCAGTCCCACGGAGTTTACAAAACTTAGACAACTCGACCAAGATCATTTGAGCAACTACATAACATTAACTCACTGTTGCTTTATTTTTTCCTTTTTGGGGATGTATATCAGGGGAAGAACTGTCTTTGTGTATATATATATGGTTATGGTATTGGTTCAGTATCTAGGAGATATAGGTTTGGTGCCTATATTGATTTTGTTAAATAATTTTATTTCTCTGCAAGTGTTTTCACTTTTGTACATAGGGTTCTGATCATTCCTCTTGTGGTGGTCATTCAGAATTTTTTTTTTTTAAAGGAACATATTTTACTCAAAACTTGTTGGGTATTTGGGAGGGCAAGAACTTATTGTCTGGGTAAAAGAAGGGTTCTTTTAAACAAAAGGAGGAGGAAAAAATAAAAACATAATGGAAGATTTAAAACATACATGAATATGTATATCTTTAATTTCCTAACATGTGGTTAAGTTTTATTTGTGGATTTTTAATTTATTTTTTATTTATTCTGATAAGTGAGTTGCAGTTCTTGACAAAAGTCTTACTGTTACCATGAATTTATGTAGCGTCTGTTCTGATGGGACTTTGATCATGTTTGAAATCTTGGTGCTTTGGAAATCTCAAATATAAAACCTTAAACTAAATAAATTTAAATTAGGAAAAACAGCTTTAAAAGGACAACCAAGAGTAATATCTGAAAAAGCTCCCACCAAAGCTGTGTGAGGAAGCACAGGGTAAAAGCTCTTTCTCTAGGACTTTCCCAAGCTGATATTAGCAGAATGCTTTAACTAACGCTCTTCAAATCCAAAGAACCTGCAAAACCAGTAGGATTTTTTTATGTTGCTGTCTCCACTAAATATTAAGAGGGTGGGTACTGCCTTCACTGCTGGAAGAGGAAATTGTTACATTTTGTATGATGTGTGTGGGGAGCTGAGGTGTTTTTCCTTCTCTTTTCTTAACAGCTTTCTCACACCAGCTTTTTTATGATGACAGAGTAACTTGAATTGGAAAGGATCCCTGGATGCCATCTGATCTAAGCTCTGCTCCAATCAGGTGACTAAGACAAGGGCTGCTTATGCCGTGTTTGTAGCTCTTGGCTGAACCAAGGCATGAAGCTCTGAATCTGAAATGCTGCGTCCCTTGTGGGTGTAAAACACCAACGCATGCAGAAGGTTTTGCTTACCGTGCCAGTGGGATTGACACGGCTGCTGAAGGCAAACCTTCCTCTGACCTGCCCTTCTCATCCTCTGCTGGGCAAACCAGCTGCAGAAAGCTGCTTACTTTGCTGCTGGCATTGGGGTGATGGGAGCGTTGGAGTGAAGAACATGTACTGTGTGAGGGAAATGGTGATCTCCTCCTGATGGTTTTTAAGTCCATCTTACCATTACCCTCCCCCAGGAAAGGACTGAAATGCAGGTGTATTTGCTGTATTAGCTCATTCAGGCACCCGATAATTTTAATTTTTGGTAATTGGATTTTTAAGGTGGTCAAGATGGAAGAAATTATTGCCCAGGAATTTAAAAACTTTTTTTTGTGTTGTCTGGAAAACACATCTTACGCCAGGACGGAATGTGTGGGAGGGGGAATGGAGCTAGGGAACTGGATTTTGGGGTATCTCAAACCATGACAGTTACGTTGCAATGGTTTCAAAATTAGAGCACTATTTTTAAGAAATGAAAGAATCATTAAGCAGCATTCCTATATTCCTATGTGCAGTGCAGTTAGCTTTAGCTTAATGAGAAAATCTCTCCCAGTTATCACTGTGGTGAGCTGACAGAAATTTGTATTAAGGTAAAGAGTCAGTGCAAAACCAGTCTATAGCTTTGTAATTCTGTTGCACTTTCAGTGGACATTTTACATAACCTTTCCAAAAACTTCATGTGTATTTCTGATATTCACAGCTATTATTCCTTTTATCTCAGAGTGAAAAATAAGGATGAACTTACAGTTCTGCTTTCACTCAAGAATTATCATCCCTTGCTCGTAAATGATGAATCTAATCCACTTATGAGATTCCCATGACCTCATTCAGACGTTGGCATCTTAATTTTATTTCATAACAATGAGAAAATTCCGGAGTCCTCGAAAGCTTCCTCATGCAGGACTTTTTTGGTCTCAGAGTGATGAATAAGGATGAACTCAGGGTTCTACTTTTGCTCAAGAATTATTATCCCTTGCTGATAAATGATTAATGTAATCCACTTATGAGATTGCCACAACATCATTCAGATTTTGACATTTTATTTTTATTTCATAACAGTGAGAAAATCCCAAAGTCCTCAAAAGGTTCCTCATGCAGGATCACACTAGGGCTACAAGGCACATGGGAAGAGATGTTCAAGCTTGATGCCTTCCTGGCAAGGGGTTAGGCATCGGTCCAAGGGGACAGTGCCACAGTGTCATACTTCATAATATTGGCTCTGCGTTACCTTCGACATCCGCGCTCAACATCTGACTGCTTAGCCCTAATTTAAAGTCTTATCCAAGTCAGGCGGTTTTAGTGGGTTGTATTTTAAGTGTGGCACCCTTTGGCCTACACTTGGTTTTGGAATCAGCAATTTTAGCTGGAATTAAAATTGAGTGTGGATGTAGGACACCCCCACATATTTTTCCATTTCTCTACCTACAAAAACTGTAAAGACTGAATGTTGTTATTTCAGCTTAGGTCAAGCTGCTTTTGAATGCAAATTTAAAGGCTACATAAAACATTTCTGTTTTAGGAGTTACACATACCTAATACTTTACAATATATTGAAACATGTTTAGGATTAAAATATAATATATTATTAAAAAGAACTAGTATTTCTAGTTAGCTACTGATTGGTTATTTCTCCTTTAGGAGCCATGATAACCCAACCTCTTGAACAAAATTTTTATCTCAAGGAAAGCATAAGAAGTAAATACTAAAAGCACAGTTGTAGCTTTTATACAGTTAGCATTCATACAGTCAGTTTGCCAAAAAGTTGTTAAGTTCTCTACTCAAAAACTGATTGACTTCTGGTGATTCTATAGGAATTAAAAAGGAAGTGTACAAACTTTTTGTGCGTAAAGCAAAGGCAGTTTTTATATGTCACGTTTCTGGTGTGCAAATTTATATTGTATTGAAGACACTTTTTCTTCAACCTCTTTGTCCATGAAGCTAATGACTGGAAGTTCAATTTTTTTTTTTTTCCTTCCAGTATATAACTACTGAAACCTGAGCAGTTCACAACTCAATTTTGATCTCCAGTGTTAAAGTCTAAGTTATGATCTTGTAACCAGTGGTATCCAGAGGCACTGTGGTGCAAGTTCATATACGTACACCAGATACTGCTGTTTGTGCTATTCTGTTATCCAGAGAGTAAGGTAAGAGTTCCTTTTTTCATTTGAAAACAGAACTTCTTCATTTGTTTTGGAAAGAAAGACTTTTGCAGCTGCCAGCCCAGTAGCCTTGTGTTTTAAATGGTAGTGTGTAAAACAGTGATGTTAGGACCACTGGACATTGGAAACACTGAGCTATATGTACTCTAATTTTACACCTGAAACCAGATTGTGAAATTACTGCCAAGGAGTTCACAGTGTGGGGTTGACTAATTCAGAGCTTCTTGTGATGCAAGGAAGAGGATGGTATTTTTTCAGTCAGTTAAAATACTTCTGAAGTCAATCTGAAGGGATTGGTCTGTCCAGCAACATCAGTCAATGGGAAATGTGTGTGCGTAATGCAGAGAGTATGGGAAAGAGAGGAGTCTAGTTGATTTTTTTTTTCTCTAAGAAGACAAATTGGGATGTTGAAAGTGGTAAAAGGTATATGAGTCATCTCTTATGGCAGTGTCAAGGGAGCTTGCGTGAGGTTGGTGGCAGGACTGGATTATTTAGCAAAAAAATCAAACTTGCCTGAGACTTTCAGTTGTGCATAGTACTGTGTTCACCCTGGTCAAACTTCCTGAAGCCTTGCAAGCACTGTGGCAGTACAGCTTTGTAAATGGTTTCAAGTTCAAGTCCAGATTTTAACATTATTTTTGGCTAAAGTAATTAGTGCAGTGATAATCACTTAAGTAATTATCAACATAAAGCTTTCCATGCTGGTGCCTGTCATTGGTCTTTAACTGTTACATCCTATTTGAAGGAGAGTAGTGAGGAAGGGAAGAGATTTGTGTAACTGGAGCATCCATCTGGTACCTTTTGATGACACAGCCTGATAGTGGGTTGTTACTTGCAATATCTAACAAGGACATAACATATAATATAAAAAGCACCTGCCTTTGTACTTGAATTACGTATTCAGATTGCTATAATTTGTGAAGTCTGTTTATTCTTGCACATTTATTTGTTAACTGAATCTTTCGAAGACACTTGGTGATCCAATGACCAATGACTGTTTAAGAACAACATTCATGAAATCAGAACGTTTTTTATCATGGGGAAGAAATTCCCCGAAAGATCTCCACTGTGCTTTGATTATCCAAAGCACAAATCTTCTGGCTGTAGTCCTGTCTAAACAGAAAATGTATGGATCAACAGGGATATAATTCTGGTAACTATTTTCTGCTGACTAGAGAGACTAAAGCCTCAGAAGTTTAGTCTTTTGTTCTGTTGCTCATCAGCTGTGATAGGCTTTCCTCATAGGCAGTAGTTTCTGAATTCTTTTGTGGTGGCTCCCAAGTCTGTTCTTGCTGATGTTTATGGCTTAATAAGTAAGCACTGACACAGAACTGATGAGATTTTTGACACATTCAGTTATGAGGAGGCAATTGAGTGTCAGAAGCAAACATGGAGTGAAAATATACCAATTTCAATATGCATTTTATGAGATGGGCGTGGTATTGTTGCCAGTTTTAGTCTGGGGACTCAGGGCAGTAGCACTGCTTTTCTTTTTGTTTCCAGGATTATCTTTACGGTCACAGATTCTTCAGTCTCAGCCCAGGTAACTCAGGGGAAACCTTCCTGTATGTTAGTTATAATTTTATTTTTCCTGTCCCTAAGTGTAGCATGTAAAAATTGAATTCCTCCTTGTAAGGCATAGCATTGTCATGCTTCAGCTCCATCTACATGTGCAGGCACTCATGACAAGGTGCTTGTGGAAGGTAATCTCATGCACACATTTTATTTTGTATCTGCTGCGTATCTGTTTATCAATGTGAAGGTTTTGATGTGGGTACTTTGTATTTTAAATGCCTTTGAGTTGTGTGTGGTGGAGATTTATAATCTTTTTTCTCTTTCCTCCCATCTGTATCTGGTTTGTAAGTAACATCACAATGTTTTCTATTAGTTTCTTTGTCCTGAGGAGGCTTATTCTTCTACCTCTTAATGTAGCCCCATTCATGACTTCCCAGTATGTGTGACGTATTTCCCAAGAAAAAGCAATGATGTAATAGTGGATTTTTATCTGCAGGGGATCAAGGTTAGAAAAACTGCCTTTGCAAAGGATCTGCTGAACCTGTGTTAGACACACAGGGACAGAATTGAATAACTTTGTGTCTGGGTGTACGTTTAATATAAAAACGTATTTTTCAGAAAAATCCCCAGCTTCAAGTCTTGAAAATTATTGGACAGTCATAGACTGAGTTACTGGGAGTACCTTAGAAATTAAAAATTGTCCGACACGTGACCATTGTGAACACAGAAACAGCTTCACAGTCTACAGTTTGGAGCCAGTGGCCTACTGGCTCCAATAAATAAATAAATTATTGTCTCTTAATGCTGAAGACTCAGCAGCGGATGGTGACTACTCTGCATAACTGATCCTTCAGACTCAGGAAAAGTTTGCCCATTTTCGGTGGCCTTGTGAATTTATGGTCAAAGAACTTTTTCTCAATTTTACATTTGTTTCTTTTTACATTTGTTTCTTTTTACATTTGTTTC